>NW_010170591.1:0-1577 GCF_000695765.1 Mesitornis unicolor | reverse complement strand
GGCTCGGTGGCTGCGCGGGGCTCTGCCACCCCCTAGCGCCCGCGGGAGCCGGCGCTGGTCTCACAGCGGTTTCCAACACGAAATTCCTCCCAGTACAAAGCTCCTCCCACATTCCCCCCCTCCGGCGCCGCGGAGGGTTACAGGCCCTGACCGAGCCACGGGCGTCGCTCCTAAAGCAGGAGGGCAGCTGAAGCGAGATCACGATGCTTGCCATGGTGCGTTTAATTTCCCATTCCCATCCCGTGCATTTTCCCCATAACCTCCTCCCCGGCCCACTCAGATTCGCTCACGTACCGACCCCAAGATCAAACTTTTCTTTCTCCCAAACATCCGAGTGATGAAACCACCACCTTCAGAGCGGGACCTGGCCGCCGCTGAACCCAGTTAAGCAGTCGGTGATGGTCATCATGCAAGGAGTAATGTGTCACGTGGAGGAATACTTTTAATAAACTAGGCAAACAGACGGCATATAAGTACTGTGGTGTAAGATTTTGCTAACCCTCTGCTGCAATTGCTGCTTAGGGTTTAAAGGTTCTCGACTGAGGAGTTACATAGTAACTCGAGTCACCAGCAGCATGTGGTGAAATGTATGTGCACTGATATAAATTTTTTTATTTGCTCTCTATAAACAGGCGGGATGGTAGAGGTTTCAGTTGCGTTCCTAAAACCGTGATAAGGGAGACCAAGCTATTCAGTTTACCCATTAACCACGTCCTCAAGGCTTCAGAGTTACTCAAGTTTTACAGCCGCTATGGATCTACTACTGTGCTGTTACATGTCTGCATTTATCCCTTTGTTGATACTGAGTATGTCAGCAAACATATTTTAAATGCTATCCAGTAAAAAAATTGCCAGTATTACTAGAGAGTCTTGCACTAACCCCTGACATGAGCAAGGTCACACAACTGTACTGTAACTTCGATACTGTAACAAAGTTCTGTTTGTTTTCTACTATAAAAGCTGTTGCTACACTAGTTCAAAAATGTTGGCAAGGTGTGGTAAAACCGGCAGCTGCTAATTAATTGTACAGGTCTTGACTATTTTTAAGAGTGGCTTCCAGACATAACCTGGGCTGTTCTTTCCCCAAGAGCTCAAAACAGATTCAAACAAATTAATTTTTTAGCCCAACTCACAGTGTGGCTTGTTAAATTGGGCAGTGTGCATTCTAGGAGACATCTTTTCATCTCGGATCCCAACATTTCCCTTTTGCCTATTGAAGTCCCACATTTCATTGTAAATTACTTATGCAAGTAACCTCAAATCCTGGGAACTTCCAGAAAGTATTTCAACTTTTGTTCCTAAATTATTATTATTTTTTTTAATAGTGACTTTGTCTTGTGCAGTTTCTAGATGTTCACTAAACCTAATTCAGAAGCTGATCCTGATTTACAGCAGGGTCTAACTTAAGAAGAGGGAAGCCACCGGGCACCGCAGCACCCAGCCAGTGTGAGCCCACACTTTGCCCTGGTGGGGCTAAGCCAGATTCCAGAGAGGCTCAACCAGACCCTGGCACTGCTAAGCCGGACTCCGGCTCTGCTAAGCCGCCCCCGCCGAGGTTAACTCCGGCCCCCGGCGCT
>NW_010170590.1:0-1599 GCF_000695765.1 Mesitornis unicolor | reverse complement strand
GACGCTGACCCCGGAGCAGTGGGCGCAGGAGAGGGGGGAGGAGCCTTGAATCGGCATCGATTTGCATAAATTAGCGGCTGATTTGCATATCGCCCAATAAAACTGCCCGCATTTGTTTGTATCTGGCCGAGTTTGGGCTCATTTGCATCTCATTATCCTCGCTGTCGCGCGTCGGCGGGCACAGGAGAGGGGAAAGTGGTCGTAAACCCGCATAAATTTGCATAAATTAACGGCTAATTTGCATAAGTTCCCATAAAAGTCCGTATATTTGTGTGCACCTTGCCTATTTAGCTCATTTGCATCTCATTATCCTCATAAGTGGGCACCGGAGAGGAGGAAATAGCCAGAAATCTGCATAAATTTGCATAAATTAACGGCTAATTTGCATGATTCCCACTAAAACTCCCTGTATTTGTCTGTATGTGGCTGACTTTGGGCTCATTTGCATCTCATTATCCCATTTCTCTGTATCCGTGGTCACAAGAGAGGAGGAAACCGCCGGAAATAGCCAGGAATGTGCATAAATTTGCATAAATTAGTGACTAATTTGCATGATTCCCACTGACACTCCCTGTATTTGTCTGTATCTGGCTGAGTTTGAGCTCATTTGCATCTCATTATCTCAGTATTTGCCATCAATGGGCATGGGAGAGGGAGAAACTGCCATAAATAGCCAGGAATCTGCATAAATTTGCATAAATTAACGACTAATTTGCATAGCCAGGTACTAATTCCTGCCTCATAATCATAATCAACATCTCCTCATTAGCATATTTCACTCCCAATTAGCATACCCGGCTCCTAATTAGCACCTCCCATCCCTAATTAGCATATCCAGGTACTAATTAACACCTAATGCTTCTAATTAACGTCTCCTGATTAGCATATTGCCCTCCTAATTAGCATATTAGGCTCCTAATTAGCATATCCGACCATTAAATGCCGTGTGGTCCCCTAATTAGCATATCCTAATTAGCATATGCAAGTCCTAATTAGCATATATGACGTTTACTTGTCCTGATTGGCTCCTAATTTGCATATCACGCTCCTAATTTGCATATTTCGCTCCTAGTTAGCGTACCCGACTGCTAATTAGCACCTCCCATCCCTAATTAGCATGCCCAGGAACTAATTACCGCCTAACCCTCCTAATTAACGTCTCCTAATTTGCATATCAGTCTCCTAATTTGCATATTTCACTCACTTTCAGCATGCCCGGGTCGTAATTAGCACCTCCCATCCCTAATTAACATATCCGAGTACTAATTACCGCTTAATCCTCCTAATTAACGTCTCCTGATTAGCATATCGCTCTCCTAATTAGCATAGCAGGCTCCTAATTAGCATATCCAACCATTAAATGCCGTCTGGTCCCCTAATTAGCATATCCTAATTAGCGTCTGTGACTCCTAATTAGCATCTATGGCGTCTACTTGGCCTAATTGGCTCCTAATTTGCATATCGCCCTCCTCATTAGCATATCCGGGCGCCTAATTAGCATGACGAGCCCCTAACGAGTGGGAACCGCCTTTATTGGGGGAGGGGGGAGGGGCGGGCTTCCGCTTCCGGTTCTTCCCCCTCCGCTTCCGGTTCCTTCTC
>NW_010170589.1:0-2001 GCF_000695765.1 Mesitornis unicolor | reverse complement strand
CCAAGCAGGTCACTTCGTCATAAAAGGAGATTTTCCATTTTCCCTAGCAGCATGGGAACATTCCCTCCTTTCTTCCTAGGATATGCTCTTAACAGTGTAAGTTAATGAGCTTTCTAAAACCAACCACCACAGCTTGGCTGTGTCCTTCACAAGCAGCGCTGCTCACCTGTGAGTTTAAAGCATTATCTATTTCGTCCTGCATACCACCACCAGGACATGTAACAGTACATACATTCACCCCAGCACTGTGGAGAGCAAAGCACAGTGCTGTGAGGAAGCAAGGAGCTCTAATACCAAACATTTGTCATATCACAGATATTTCCCTCAAGACAAAGTTCCCAGACCCAGCTGAGGTCAGAGGGTCCTCCCAGTCTTGGGATGCCAATTTTCATAGTGCCAGCGACTCCACGTGTCCCTCAGCAAAAGTGTCACTTGTGCTTTTCAATTCCTGCTCATAAAGAGGATGGGAACCCTGCAGCTGTTCACTAGCTCTGCACGTGTCAGTGTGCAGAGCCACACTCGCCACCTTCTTCCATTCAGTGAGTTAAACTTTGAATGTTTACTTCAAGAGAGGCACAGCCTGACAACAGAATCATTGAATCATGTAGGCTGGAAAAGACCTTTATGATCATTGAGTCCAATCATTAACCCAGCACTGCCAAATCTACCACTAATCCATGTCCCCAAGTGCCACATCTACATAGCTTTTACATATTCATTCCTGCAGCCAAAATAATTTATCAAGTTTTCTTTCACCAATTTTCTCACCATGCAGTGCCACAGGTTTCCTCCTGAGAGATGGCACTGAGGTGACCTCCTTGAGGTTAGCAACACTGATCTGCAGGACGTAAAATTGGGGCACCTGCTAGCCAAAACCAACCTCCTCTGCCAATTCTAGTGTTTTCCTCTCAACACTGAAGACATTCCACATTTAAACTTCCAAGAGCAGCAATGCCCAGCTGGCAAAGATACCAACCTTCTTCTGAAACTCATCCACCATGCCAGCTTTGGCAACGGCAGCCTTGTAATGAGCCCAGTCGATGGCTGGAGGTTTCTCTGGCAGGGCAGCCAACCTAAAACACAGAGGACAGCAGTCACGACCAGTGCTAGAAGTTACATTGTGCTATCATTTGCTCTCCACTGCAGTTACTTTCCAGAGTGTCAACAGAGCCTCCTAAGTTTAGTTTAATTATCTTCAGGTCACAAGCAGCGATGAACTATTTCTGCAAATCCCTCTGCCCTTGAAACAGACTTCTATGTATGGACAAGAAGAGCTCAGCCTGCAGCCATGCTCCACTTCAAACTACTACACAGCATCTCTGGGTGCAGCCCTGTAAGAAAAGGTCAGGCAGTTTTCACAGCATTGAGCTAGAGACAATGAGGAACATGAACTGGGATAGCCAACGATCTTTGTATCAAGCAGTGGATACTGAAGCATGTGAGAAGGCTCATGAATTTGTGCAGCATTTAACAGAACAAAGCTTGCAAAATGTTCTGAACACACCAAAGCAAACTGCTTTCACAGAACTGCTTTTTTACATTGCAGGTATTGTAAAAGTAAGTATAAGTAAAGCTGATTCGTCAAAAAAAGCCACCAGCTGTCTTGAAGGTGACCTGCTTTCATGCCTCTCGGGACACTTCTGCAAGACCACAGTTACCAACACCTGCTCAAGCCGGTACCACAAAGGTTGACTGGATCAGCTGCAGGGTTGAACAGCCCCACACACAGGAGCCAGGCACTCACCGGGCCGACAGCGCATCACTGCGGCTCTTCAGAGCGTTGAACATGGCCTTCTGGTTGGGGGGCACCCTCTCGGCGAAGGCCGCCCAGTCAATGGCCTTGATGGCAGCTCTGCGGCCCGCCATGGTTGCAGCCTGCGCCCAGGAGAGAGGACACCAGGGGGTTAACGCTGGGGGAACGGGCAGGGACCAAAGATCGCTGGGTTGGGGAGGGCGACACAGAACCGGCCAGGCAGCAACCCGGGGAGCGAGCTGGGGCTG
>NW_010170588.1:0-533 GCF_000695765.1 Mesitornis unicolor | reverse complement strand
TGTCACCCCCTTGGGAAGTGCCACCAGCCCAGGTTGTCACCAGCCCAGGCTGTCACCTCCAGCAGTGTCACCCCCTTGGGAAGTGCCACCAGCCCAGGTTGTCACCAGCCCAGGCTGTCACCTCCAGCAGTGTCACCCCCTTGGGAAGTGCCACCAGCCCAGGTTGTCACCAGCCCAGGCTGTCACCTCCAGCAGTGTCACCCCCTTGGGAAGTGCCACCAGCCCAGGTTGTCACCAGCCCAGGCTGTCACCTCCAGCAGTGTCACCCCCTTGGGAAGTGCCACCAGCCCAGGTTGTCACCAGCCCAGGCTGTCACCTCCAGCAGTGTCACCCCCTTGGGAAGTGCCACCACCATGGGAGGTGTCACCTGCAGCAGTGGCACTCCCTGTCACCTCCTGCACTGTCACCCCCTCCCGGGAAGTGCCACCACCCCAGGTGTCACCTACTCCATGAGGTGTCACCTACCCCATGAGGTGTCACCTCCTGCAGTGCCAGCCCCCTAGGAAGTGCCACCACCATGGGAGGTGTCACCT
>NW_010170587.1:281-1141 GCF_000695765.1 Mesitornis unicolor | reverse complement strand
CGATGTCGTCATCGTCAGGGGGCTCGGGGCACCGCCGCCCCTCCAGGTACCGCTCCTCCCGCCGCTCCTCTCGCTTCTCATGAGCCACAAAGTTCAGGCTGTTCTTCTCGGGGAAGGTGGGCATCAGCTTCAGCTCCACGTCCTTCTGCACGTAGTGCTCGTGGAGGGGCAGGGCGCTCAGGCTGGAGGCGCAGGAGAAGTTCTCGTTGGGTTTCTCCACCGTGAAGTAGACCATGGAGTCCAGATCCTGCGGCAGCTGGAAGCGCTCCTTGAAGTCGGTGATCTCCATGAACTTCTTGACGTTGTTCTCCCATTGGATGTTGAACTGGCTGGTCTCCTTCTCTGGCTGACAGCCCAGCTCAAAGAGCGGCGTCTTGCTGCGGCTGGGTGGCATGGTCTGCCCGGGGCTGTCGGGGAGCTCGCTGGGGCTGACGGTGCCGCTGATCATCTCGCTGCACGGGTCGCTCTGAATGGAGCTGGCAATGGAGGGGCTCTCGAAGCTGCCCAGGGAGCTGACGGAGCTGCAACGGCTCATCACCAGTGGTGTCTCCTGGATGTAGTTCTCTGAGGAGCTGGAAGGCGTGAGGTCCTCCTGGCGTGACGGTGATGTCTCCCGCAGGAAAACCTTGTCCCGCTTCGGGAAGGGGATGGTGATGGGCTGGGAGATCCCCGCCGGCGCGGCTGGATCCGATGCCTTCTCCTTCTCCTCACCTTCCCTGTCTCCCTCCTCCATTTCCAGAATCTCCAGGGAGGAGTCGCTGTCCAGGTCATTCTCGCTGTGGCTCTGCCCGTCCAGGACGTTGTCTGCCGAGGAGAGGGAGGAGAGGGAGCTGCAGCGGGAGAAGCAGATCGGGGTGTCC
>NW_010170587.1:0-252 GCF_000695765.1 Mesitornis unicolor | reverse complement strand
AGCGGGGGGGCAGGCTGCTTCTCGGGGATCTTGCTCAGGGTCTCGGCCGTCTGCAGCAGCGCGGCGGGGAGCCAGGCTTGCTTCCTGCCCAGCAACGAGGGCTGGTGGCCAGCAGCTGCGCCGCTCTTGGCCAGGCTCTCGAGCAGGGGGACGTGCTGGTAGGACGGGGAGAGTTTGATGGTGTGGACCTGGGGGTCAGGGGGGAGCTTGCTGCCCGCCTCCTTCTTCCACTCGGGCTCCTTGTCTGGTGCC
>NW_010170586.1:351-632 GCF_000695765.1 Mesitornis unicolor | reverse complement strand
CTGCCCTGAGGGAGGAAAGGAGGAGGAGGGGAAGGAAGGGGGAATGATAGGAAAGGAGCGGGGGGCGGGGAGGGCCGTTACCTCTGCTGCGAAAGAGGAACCAATCCACTGTGAAGGACGCAGCACTCTCGACCAGGAAAGACATTATACATTCAGAGATTGCATGTGAAGACACTGAAAAAAAAAGAAAGAAAAGAAAGAAAAGAAAGAAAAGAAAGAAAAGAAAGAGAAAGAAAAGAAAGAAAGAAAAAGAAAGGAAAGAAAGGAAGAAAGAAAGGGAG
>NW_010170586.1:0-323 GCF_000695765.1 Mesitornis unicolor | reverse complement strand
TACTGTGTGTAGAGAAGCCAGCGAGGGTGGGAAGGGGAGGAGGGAGCAATTGCACGTTGCAAGAGAAAGAAATCACTCATTCGCCTGAAAGAGGCTCTCGCAAAGCAGACCGTAGTAGAAGTAGGCATGGGAGACAGCGGGGAAGGAGAGGCAGGCGAGAGGCGAGGTGTCCAACAGCCCAGAATCCGATTAAAGTTTATGGCGGGGAGGTGAAAAGCGCTTTCATCCCGCCCCTCCCTTGGCGAATACATTAAGTTTCGTGGCTGCCTTTAAACGCACAAAGGGAAGGGAACAGCGGGAGCTTCGCGTTGCAATTGTATTGC
>NW_010170585.1:0-210 GCF_000695765.1 Mesitornis unicolor | reverse complement strand
ATGAGGAACCCAAGCACCCCAAAATTAGGGACCCTTCCTCAATATCCAAAGTGCCCCTCATGAAATCAGGGGTCTGGACCTCCCAAAAAACATCTGAGGAACCCAGGCCTCCTGCATCCAGCCCCAAAATTTGGGAACCACCCTCCCCAAAGGAACTGGGGGGACTGAATCATCCCCCAAAATTGGGGACCCCGCCCCAGAACACCCTGT
>NW_010170584.1:9985-18319 GCF_000695765.1 Mesitornis unicolor | reverse complement strand
GGGGGCTGGGCCACCGCTGCTGCTGCGCTGTTACCGTGTCCGGGGTGCAGCCATTCCCATACCCCGGTGACCGTGGTTTTCTCCCCGAGCAGCCCTGGGCCTCTTCCCCCGAGGCCAGCGTGTCCCCCCGTGGCTGCCCTTGGCCTTGTGCCCCCTTGGGGGCACGGTCGGGTCCCTGTCCCAACTGCGCCTCCTCGTCCCCGCCGTTAGTGCCGCTCCTGGGTGTGCTGTGGGTGTGAGGTTTGTTTGTTTTGGCTTTTTTTTTTTCCCCTTTTTTCCAGGAAAGAATTAATTTTCTTTTATTTTTTGCTTCCTTTGCCACTTGAGGTTTTTTTTTTAGCGGTTCCTAAATGTCAAACAGGACAAAACGTTTTGAAACCCCTTTATGCCAAGGCTGAGATGTCAGGGCTTTGTAGCCAGTGGTTTTCCAGGTCTGCCATGGTTCCTGGCACACAAGGGCAGCAGCACCGGGACATGGGCTGCAGCCGTCCTGGGAGCTGACCTCAGCACTCCAGAGGCTTTGAAGGCCTGGGAGCCAAGGAGAAAGAGCTCCTGGACATGAGCCCTAGGTGCGAGTAAGACTGGGTCCCCTTGAGAGGATGTGTGCTCCCAAATGCTTGCCTTTTCTATGTGTATCATGACTGTGGAAGGAGCAGGAGAGCTGGATTGTAGAATGCCCGGAGGAGAAGATGCTGGTGGAAAGGGGCTTTGAGAAGTTGCTTTCTGCTAGCAGAGGCAGAGGATGGCACCCATCTCCTAGGTGAGCACAGGTAGGGCTCACCCATGGGGTGCTGGATGAGCACACGCGTGCTCTGCATCTGACCTTGCTGGGACTCAGAAGGAGCAGAGAGGCCGCTTCCACAGGTCTCGGGGGATGGGGTGCTGTCCTTGTGGGGGACCAGACACCAGGAGTGGAAAGAAGCAAAGACAAAAGCAGGGAAGGATAGGAAAAGGAGCTGCTGTCCTGCCTTTCTGAGCACCTGCGCCTGGTGCAGCACCTTTGACCACTGCATTTCGTTGGGGAGGAGGAGGCTGCTCTCTGTGATGGTGCCTCTGAGCTGCTTGTGAGGTCCCTTCTCTGACCACTTCTCTCCCTGACCTTTGCCTGCTGCTGTCACCAGCGCTTGAGTTTGGCTGTTCCCCCTCCTCACGCCCCATGCAACAAAGTGTTGATACTCTTCAGCTAAAAATACAAAAACTTGCACGACGGCATTTCTGTGAGCTGGCCGCTGAAAGGGAAGCGCCAGGGCCATGTGGTGACTTTTAAAAACCTCCAGGCTTTCCCTGTGGCCGTGCTCTCCTCCCCTTGCTGGGGCCTGCAGCACGCGGGCCCTGTGCAGGGAGATATCTGTACTTTAACCCTGCAGCTGGAAGGCGTACAGGGCCAGGGTGATAAAATGCTGGGCTGGAGGGGAAGGATGGCTCTGAGGGTAGTTTTTGCAGGTGGCTGGGCTAGAGCCCGTGGCTGAGCAGCCCTGGGCTCTGCTGATGGCCCTGGGCAAGCGGGTTTGCGTGCGGGAGAGAACAGGGTGCGCGCACGAGGCTTTATGCGTGCTTAGGGGTTGTGCCTTCTCCCGGTGCCCAGAAATGGACTGCAGCCCTGCTGTCTTGTTGGCTCCTCTGGGTGTACTTGCAGCTGCCCCACACCGGTGTGTGCCAGTGCTGGGGATCCTGGGTGCAGGCAGGCGATCCCTGCCTGATCCTAATGGTCTGCTCGGGCGCGCAGGGCCGCATCCTGGTCCCAGAGCTGAGCTCGCCCTGGGATGGGTGGAGCAGTGTTTTTATCGAGTTGCTGAGTGGGAATCGCAAACGTCCTGGCACGCAGCGCAGCACCATGGTGGCACTCGTGGCAAGTGGCGCCGAATCACCTGTTGCATAGTTTTCGGTCTTGATAAGCGTGACCTGAGGACGTCCAGCACCTGGATCCTGTGGGAATGCTGAGGAGGTGGTGGCTTTGCTTTTGGGGCTGTCTGCACCTCTGCCCTGCACCTTCCTGCAGTTGGAGCGAGCATGGGCTGGTGGCTCTTGAGATGCCCTTCCTAAGACAGGATTGCATTTGCTCTCCGGGGGTAAAGGCAGAGCAGCCCCTGGGTCCTTCTCCAGTTTGCTGCATTCAACCTGGCTTCTGCATCTTGGTGTGCCAGTGGGCTTTTCCCAGCCCCTCCGAGCAGCATGGTCACTCCAGCAAAATTTGGCAAGTGCCTTTCTGCAGAGTGCCCCAGCCGAGGCGGTGGTGTTGAGAGCTCTGCCCTTGGGTTGCAGGCAGGGCAGTGACACCCAAAAGGTGCCCTCCCGACATCCCCATCCTGATGCCAGCGGTGGCTAAACCTGCTTTTACCCTTTGCTGTAAGCCCAATCCCAGTGCATCCTCCATGCCAGGCTTGTGGAGAAGGGTGTTCCAGGAGGGGCGTGAGCCCACGTGGCGGGGAGTGGTGGTCCTTTCGGTGTGGAGTGTGCAGAGTCTGTGCCCCCCGTGGGGTTTGGGATGACTTGACTGGGGATGGGGGTTGTAGCACCCAGCTCAGCAGCTTTCCAGGGGAAATAGCCCTTCCTTACCAAAGAGGGTTTACGGAGCTGCTGTTCCCACTTCTCATGGATGCTCCTCTGGGATGTAGGAGCTCATGGGCATCCTGTGGCAGAATGAACTGCACTGCAGATGCTGTGGTCCACCCCAGTGTGGGGTGAGAGGTACGGAGCAGGATGAAGCTCACCTCGCTCTGCCAGAAGCTCTGTAAAACCCTGGTACAAGTTGCCAAGTCCCAAAGTGCTGCTTTGGTGTCAGAATACAGTTTTCTTATAAAATAAGCCTTGCCCGTGCCTGGCTGCTGCTGCGTTGCCCTCTGCTCACAGAAGGCAGGCAGGGGCAGTGGGACGTGAGGCGGCCAGGGTTGATGGGGTTCTGGTGACCTCCAAATTAAGTGGCTGACCCTGTCTGGCATGTGGCACCTCGTGATACCCTACGACAAGGAAAGGGGCTGTGAAGTTTGTGTGCTGCTTGGTGGGTTTTGTGCATATCACCTTTTTTTTTTTGTCTTTAAGTAAAAGTGCATCTCTTGTAGCTGGGTGCAGGAGGGGATGCTCAGGCAGGTCCAGCTGCAGAGCAAAGGGCTGGAGGGTCAGGAAACACTGAGCTGCAGCTGTGTAACCCCATAACCCCAGCCCCGTGGGTGTCTGCACCGAGAGTCGCCTCTTGCCTTGCAGGATGAGGGGCTGGCTCTCAAACACAACCTGCAGTGTGTTTCTTAGCAGTTCCCGCTCCCCTTGTGCGATGCAGTTTTGGGGGTCACCAGCGATCTGCAGTGAGTCCCTGCCTCTGCCGCTGAGCTGCTGTGCTCTGCTTCACAAAATAACCCCAAGCCCAAACCACATCTAAACGACTGGGTGGTGGAGAAGGCTTTCTGGGCAAGTCTTACAGCAGAGATGGTGCTGATCCACTCTCACCAAGACATGGGGATGTGACTGCCCAGGGGGAAAAAGCCAAGGGCACTGGGTGAGAATGGCCAGGGTGGGCTGTGGTGATGCTGGCGGCTTCCCTGGTGCCACGTTGCTGCAGTTGCTCGCTGCCCAGCAAACTGTCCCTGCTAGGCCCTGAGCGAGCAGGGCTGGTGCCTCCACCCTCTGCTCGCTGCCCGACCTTTACACCTGGCTGAAGGTCGGGCTGGCGCGGCGGGGGGCGCCCGTGGCTGCTGCTGTCCCTCGCCTGGCAGGGAGGTGGCGGCGGCAGCAGCAGCTTTTGGAGGGTCCCCTGGCTTCTCCTGAGGGTCTCTGCCACCAGGATGTAGGAATGAAAGGTGAATTCCTCCTCCCCACTCCCCTTCTGTGGACAAGGGCCATGCTTTGTGTCCACCTTTCCCATGCCTGCTGGGGAGAGGGGCTCTGCTGCTGGCAGAGCCGTGGGTCGGGACCCCCAGTAATGGCAGCAGTGCTTTGCTGCCCCAGCCTTTGGGAGAGGGTCTCCCACAGGGTGCTGCAACCTCTTTGGCTTTGTCCTCTCTCATGTGCGTGGACTGCCAGGCTCGTGGGCAAGATGCCCCACAGCCAGGCCTCTCTCGGCGCTCACCAGTCACACCGTGCTCAGTGTGGGATGTGCCTCGGCGGCAGCTCTTACCTGCACTGACCACCTCTCTCCCCGCAGAGTACAGCCGCTTTGAGTCCAAGATCCATGACCTGAGAGAGCAGATGATGAACAGCAGCATGAGCTCCGGCTCCGGCTCACTCCGGACAAGTGAGAAGAGATCTCTCTATGTTCGGTAAGGCTCAGCCCTGCCCGCCTGCCCCCTTGCTCCATCCAAGGATGTGGGATGGGATGGTTCCACCTGGGCCATGCAGCACCTCTGTGGACGGGTGTTGTGGGGGCTGGGGAAGGGAGTGTGATGGATGCATGGTGAAGCCTGGAGGGTGCAGCAGGGAGAGCAGTGCTTTTTCACTGGTTTGTCACGGCTGGGTGCTCTGCACTCGAGTGCCTCTTGCAAGAGCTGCTCTGCTTTGGAAAGCTCTTGTGTCTCTATAGAGCCTTGGGTGGCTGCTGGCCAGGCCAACCCACTGGGGACCACTGGGAAATGGGGAAATGCCTAGCATCCAGCACCACTTCTGCCCTAGGCAGTTCGGGACAGGGTTCAGGGTACTTTTCTCAAACCGCTCCCCGCTAACAGGCTTCTCGCTGTCTCCTCCTGCGGCAGGATCTGGCTGGAGGAGAGATGAGCTCTTAGGAAGATTATCGCTCTGAGCCTTTGATGTGCTTTTGGTCCGCAGCCAGGCGTGGGGCAGGCAGGGGTTAAGCAGCCATGCAGCTCTTACTGCTGAGAGTCCTGTGCTGCCGAGGCAGCCTCTGCTCACAGCCTGCCTCCTGCCACCTCCTGCCCACCACAGCGCAAGTCGGGTGACGGCTAATGAGTAATTTTGCCTTGGTAATTAAAATAACCTTGTAAATCCTCACCCTGTGCAGCCTGTTGCAGATGGGGGCTGGCAGGAGCAGGGGATGCTTCTCCTTCCCCATGGGAAGGCTGGCAAGGCATCTGCCACAGCATGACTGCTCTATGCAGAGGGGCTTTGGGCTGTTGCTGGACCCGGTGCGAGCCTGGCCTGGCAGGAGGGGAGAGCTGCAGCTCTGAGTTCCTGCAGTTCCTGCCTTCCTGCAAGGCTCTGCATGTATCTTGCTTGATTTAGCATCTCAGGGCTCCGTGCTGGGGGTGCACAACAAGCTGGGTGACATCTCACTAGTCCTGCCCTTTGCTCCCCTGCTGTCCCATGGATACCCTCATGGTTGGAGCAGGTCCAGCTTGAGTCAAGCCTAGGGGTTTCCTGTTCCCTGCCTGGATAGGTTCCTCGTGTTTTGGGACATGCCTGGGAGCCAGAGAGCTCCCCGCTGCCTCCACACTGCTTGTAGAATCTTGTATCTTCTGCATCCCTCCACGTGGCTTTGGTGGCCTCTGCTGTGCTGTGTCCCCTCACATACGCTCAGGTGGAGCTGGGGAGCACCAAGCTGAGGGTGATTCCAGGAGAGAGCTTTCCCCCAGCACAGCCCTTCCTGACCCTGCCTGGCTCTGGCAGCCGCACACCCCACGAACGCGCTTGCGAGAGCTGCTGGGCTGCTCCAGCCCTTCTGGGCGGGGTAGTTTCGAACGCAGTCTACCCGAAACCAGCTGAGCTGCTGCACTGTGGACAGGGCATCAATTACAGGACTTGCTATCCGACTGCTTGAGTCAGCCCTGTGAGACTACCTTGCACCCTGTGTGCTGTCAGTGGGGTACCTGATTGCTGGCCAGAGATGATTTGGGGGTGCTGACATTCACCACGTGTTTTGGAGCTGCAGCTCTGCAGCACAGGCAGGGGCGAGGCAGGTCTGCGCGCTGCCGCAGAGCAAAGTCCGCCGGCATCCTGGCACGGTGCCGTGTGGGGATGGGGGTCACAGGGTGATGTGCCTGGGTGTGGGAAGGAGCCCATGCAGGGTCCCTGGCGCTGCTCCCCTGCCCTCCAGCCAAATCCACTGCTTGTGCTGTGACCACGCTGCCTCTGTGCCTTGGGGGGCACCCTGCCGTGGAGGGCCCTGGGTGCCATCAGGGCTGGGGCTGGTCTCCAGGAGCATCGTGCCTTGGGGAAGGAAATGCCTGGTGCCTCTGCTCCGCAGGTGTCCAGCCCTTGCACAAATCCTGCTGTGCCCGCCCTGCGATGCCAGTGGCGGTGGTGGGAGGAGGCAGGGAGCCACTGGGCCAGTGCTGCTCGGCAGGGCAGGGTGCGAGGTGTGGGCAGGCCGCCTGGGTTCAGGAACCGGCCTGACCAGTTCCTGCGGGCCTTGGCTTGTGCTTTGCTCGATGGTGCTGGCCTCGCAGGGGCCTGCCAGCCATGCACAGGCTTATCTTTTGGCCACAGGCTGCCAAGTGTTGCTCACCTCCAGCCAAGGCACCCTATGGTGCTTTGCTGCCGGCTCCAGCAAGCCAGGGGTGCAGAGGAACTGAATGCAAGAGCTGTCACAGCCCTGGGCAAGCTGGGAAAGTGGGAATGATGTGGTGGCTGGAGGTACCGGGACACATAAGGCTGCATTGGGTCTCTTCCCAAAGAGCCCTCCCAGAGCTGTAGGACAGCCCCTCTTCTCTTCCTCTCCATTCAAGACCGACTGCCTTTACCCAGTCCCAAGTGACCCGAAGGGTTTCATTGCATGGTGCTCCCCTGGCCTTGCTGGAGCAGGGATCTGGAGTGCTCTCCCACCTCTGCTGTGCCATGGGGACCTGCTGCACCGTCCCTCAGCTGGTGCTTGCAGACCCGCTTAGGGGTCCCTGCAGCAGAAGTGGATAATGAGCCGGGCAGAAGGTGTCTTTCCTGGTGGAGGAAGGCTCCTTAGTGCCAGGATTAAACCAGCATCCAGAGAGTGTTTGTGGTGCCCGGGCTTGTGTTGGGCTGGGGGACGAGCGGGGCCAATGTCCCAGGAGCAAGCGCGGGGGTTGTGCTGCCAGCAGCAGTGCTTTTAGTGACCGTTCCCTTGGTTTGGTTTGTTGCAAACCAGATATATCAAAGCAGACACGGTTTGAGGTCTGACATGAGTAAAATAAGCTGCACTTGAAGCCACTGAGAGCAGCTTGTGGGTAGGGGCTGCAGTGCTGTGTGTGATAAAGTGCATGCAGGAAGGGTATTAGTGCTTCTCTGGTTTAAAAAAAATCTGTAGCTGGTTAGCTTAATGTTGAAGATAATTTTCAACTAAATAAACTGCTCTCTGGGGAAGTGTTTAGGTGTCTGAAAAGGACCAGTTGTGGCAGCAGATGTATATATACCCTCAGATGAGTTCCTAATTCACAGGCTCTGCACTACTGCACCCCTCTATGTAAATAAAGTGTGTGCTCCAAGTGCCTTGCAGTCTCTGCCTGTGCAACTGTCCCCCAGCAGTGGGGTCTGACGTCCCCTATCCCACTCCTTGGCTCCACAGCCCCAGGGGAGGGATGGTGGGAAGCAGCCCTGCCTCCCCTCTGCCCTCTTGCCATGCCGCTGCTTTCTTGAGGCCGTGTGAGCTTCGCCCGCTCGCTAACCACAGCCGCCTTTGCTACATCTGTGGTTCGTGTGCCTCTCGCAGCTGAGGTCGAGGGTGAGCTGTTTTGGTCCAGCGCTGTTCCTGTATCGCACGCTCTGGGGCTTGTGCTGAGCCTGCCAGTGGGAGGGCTGTGCTGGGGGCTGCGCGGCACCGCTCGCCTTGCCAGGAGGCTTCCCCAAAGTTTGGGTTTAAATCCTTTAAGGTATGAAGGTGGTAGTGCCCATGCTCTGCCTGGCCATTTTTGGGGCCTTCAGCCCTCTCCTTGCTCCTTTGCAGAGCTCTGTTTGACTACGACCGGACCCGAGACAGTTGCTTGCCCAGCCAGGGGCTCAGCTTCTCCTACGGGGACATCCTGCACGTCATCAATGCCTCCGACGATGAGTGGTGGCAAGCCAGGCTTGTCACGCCCCATGGCGAGAGCGAGCAGATTGGGGTCATTCCCAGCAAAAAAAGGTGAGTGTCTGTCAGCGGGAGCTGTCACCCGTGGGGCTTCCTGGCCTCCATGAGCCCTGCGGCCCTTGGCGGTCTGCTCAGGGGTGTCTCCTTGTGGTGCCAGCCCCCTGCTCCTCTGTGGCTGTGTGGCCTGAAGGGCTTCCTGGTCACAAGCTGGGGCTGTGGGCAGGACTCCCTGGGGAGATGTTCTGCAAAGCTGGGTGACACTGCAGGTGAGGGATACTGCTCAGCCTCCTCTGTGGACCACAGAGGGATGGTCAGCTGGTGTTAGCCAGTCTGGGGCTCCAAGTGAGAGCAGAGTCACAGCAGTGGCCGCGAGCTGCTGCTTGTGTCCCCTGACAGCCTGCCCAGCTCTGCACGGG
>NW_010170584.1:0-9551 GCF_000695765.1 Mesitornis unicolor | reverse complement strand
GACCTGGTCTGGTGATCCTGCTCTGGCAGGGGTTGGACTGGATGAGCTTTCGAGGTCCCTTCCAACTCCTGACATTCTGTGATTCTGTGACGGGAAGTTCCAGGGAGCAGAGGAGCTGACTGCCACTGCCTTCAGGTCTGCAAAGCCAGACTCATCTCTGTCCTCCATCCTTCCCCTGTGTGTCTCAGGTCCCTTCCAACTCCTTATATTCTGTGATGGGAAGTTCCAGGGAGCAGAGGAGCTGGCTGCCACTGCCTTCAGGTCTGCAAAGCCAGGCTCATCTCCGTCCTCCATCCCTCCCCTGCGTGTCTTCTCTCCTGCTCCTGCAGACACTGGCCTTGGCCAGACCCCAGACAGGCAGCTCCACCTCCATCCCCATCTGGGAAGGAGCTGACCTTCACCAGTGGAGCCACTGCCGAAGGGTGCACAGAGCTGCCTGGGGAGCCAAGTGGGCAACATGGGGAGCACATGCATGGGATTGACGGCTCTTTGTCCCCTTCAACTTCCGAACAGGGTGGAAAAGAAAGAGAGAGCACGGTTGAAAACAGTGAAGTTCCACGCCAGGACTGGCATGATTGAGGCCAACAGGGTAAGTGCTGAGCTGGGGCTCAGTGGGGTGCCAGGAGCTGGTAGCTAGCAGAGGCAGGATGAGTCCCAGCAGGCGGAGCTGCCGGTGAAGCAGCTGAAATTACCCCAAAGCAAAGAGCAGCACAGCTGGACCTGCCCCAGGCCCGCATCCGCTTGGCACGAATCATCTGTGGCTGTGCAGGGGGTGAGCAGAGGAGCCTAGGATGGTGTGAAAGTGCTGACCCTTGGAGTGGTGGGGGAGCAGAGCCTGTCCCACCACGGCCCACGGTGCCCCAAGCTGACTGCAGGCAGCTTGTGCAGGCGAAGGCAGCTGCCCTCGCCCCTCGTGCAGAGCGCTTAGCAAGCAGACAAGGGAGAATGGCCTGGCTACCCCTGCAGAGCTGCTTATTGCCCCCTCAGCTTCCCAGCATCTCTACCACATGTTATTTTTTTCCACGCTTAATTTTTTTCCTGCATTACAGTTTTCATGTAATCTCCATGGTTTCATTTGAGGGTAACTGCCCTGACAGCTCCTCATTGTCTCTTCATTTTAATTTTTCCCCACATGCGTTAAAACACCATTGTTTTTTGTGTCCTCCCTTCCATCTCCATGTTCTTCAGTCGATCAAAACGAAACGTAAAAAGAGTTTCCGCCTCTCTCGAAAGTTTCCATTTTACAAGAGCAAAGAGAACCTGGCCCAGGAGAGCAGCGGACAGGAACGTAAGTAGCAGCTGGCCAGAGAGGGCAAGCGTGCGACCCTCAGGCTCCTTGCCTTGGGGTGAGAGGCGCAGCACGTTTCCACAGCCAGGGGTCCTGGTGTCTGCCCATGTTTGGGTCCATGCTCTGCAGTTGTGCCAGCAGCAAGGGAGAAACTGGAGCTTGAAACAAAAGCAGCAGTTGCAGGCTGGTGCTCTCTTTCTCTCTCTCATGTTCAATGTCTTCATCCTTTCATCCAACTTTACACCTGCCTGACCTCCTACTCTGCCTCCCCCTGCTCTCCCCCCTCTGCTGCGGGCTCTGCTCCCTCCCTCCGTCTGCCAAGGGCTGCTCCCCTCCGAGCAAGGTGCTGCCCACCTCCTGCAGAGCTTCTCCTCCCCATCAGGGCAGAGGGGTTGGGCAGGTCCCAGCTGCATTCCCCATCTCCCCCAGAAGTGACTTGCAGCTCCGTATTCCTGTCTGAGAGCCCTTCCCATGAGTCAAACCCTGGGGGCACAGGAAAACTGCGTCCTCGCTGTTGGAGGAGCTGCACAGCCGTGACTGAGGCACATCTTTGGTAGCTGCTGCAGGCGTTGTGGGGTCCCCAGCTCTCACCTGGCAGTACCCTGCAGCTCCCAGACAAGGCAAGGCATTCAGCTTGTTGGCCCAAATCCTGACATGGGCAGCACTGGAGCTGCTCACTGAACCCAGCCCCAGCTCCTTCCAGATGTTAAACTGCACCCACTCCTCCGGGAAGGGTCCAGTCAGAGACACTGTCCTCGCACCTCAGGGAGAGGAGGCAGGCAAGGCAGAGCAGCGTCTCTGTCTTGCTGCCAGCGTATCAAGTGTGTCCCCTCCCTTCCAGTGGCTCTCCTGTGTGTGACACAGAGGCTGGAGGTTGATGCTGGGCTGCTCCAGGGGCTGCCCGCATCCCTCTGCTGCCCATGCCATGCTGGCACCAGCTTCCAGCGAGCTCAGCAGCCAGCACCAGCCTCTGACCTGCAGTGAAGGGCAAGTCTGTGTTCTGGTATCTCTCGTAGTGCCTGGATGTGGCTGGGCTCCAGTCAGCTCTGTGCTGGAGCCAGGGGTTCCCTGGGCTGCTGCTCTTGGCCAGCCCTGCAGTGTAGTGACGTCCAGCGCAGAGATGGGGCAGGCAGTGCTCTTCCCCAGCCCCTGTCACGGACCTGCAGCCAGCTCGCTCCCATGCTCTGCCGCTGCCCATCTCAGCTTGCAATGGCGAGGTCCTGCCCCCATTTCCACAGCCCATGCGAGCAGCGGAGCGTGAGCAGCTAACAAAATGTGTCCCTTTGCTGCACATGAGAGGGACTGGCCATGCTGTGCCTGCCCCCCGGGGCGGCTGGGCTGTTCCAAGGGAGCACTGAGCGCTGCACCCCGCGGTGACTGCGCCAGCTTGGTGCCTGCTGCCGTGGCCGTCCTGCCCTCCCCAGAACCAGGGTGGCCCTTGGGGGCTTTTTGGCAGAGAGGAGGAGCTGGGAAGGGTGGGGAGGGTGTCCAGCCACACAAAGCAAGATGTTGAGAGCAGGCTGATGGTGTCAGCTCGAAAAACATTTAACCTCACTTGCAGTTGCAGCTCTGGGCCGTTCTGCACTCCTGTCACTAATGCTGGTCTGGCTCTGTCTCCCCCATCCCTCTGACTGCCCTCCCCTGCGCTCTCTTCTCTTCCCCCTCTTCCCCCCCTTCTCGCTGTCTGTGAAATCAGGACTTCCCTGGGTTAAGTGACGATTATTATGGAGCAAAGAACCTGAGTAAGTCGAATTTTGCTGCGCATCCTTCACTTTCTGTCGCTGGCATGCCTGGTGGCACGTGGGGAACGGCCGGGCTCTGGCTGGGGCAGCTGCGCTTCTCTGGGTGCGGGGAAGGAGGAGCCCCATGGGTGCTGCTCCTCTGCTGGGAAAACGCATCTACTGGCCAAGGCTGCTGGGCTTGAGGAGGTGCCGCTGCTGCACGCAGGAGGGGACGGGGGCGTTTGCCTGGGTTTGCTGGCCATGCCCTGAGTGTGCCTGGCTGAGGTCTGCCCACTGCACCTGGAGTGAGCTGCACCTCCTCCTCTTCCTCCTGCTCCCAGCTGGGCTGGCTGCTGGTTTGGAGACTCAGAGCCACTGCCAGTGTGGGTGGGAGGTGGCCGTGACTACAACGGGTCCCCTCTGAGTGATGGAGGTGACAGTATTTTAAAGTGTTGCCACCTTCCTCTGGGGCACCACATACCCAGAGCTGCAAAATAGCATCAGTGGGAGCCCCTCACCCCTTCCAGCTGGGTGAGTCCCCTGCCCAGCTTCTCACCAGCCCGCAAGCCCCCGTGGGGCAGTCACAGCACTGGGATCAGCCTGAGCAAGTGAAGCCCCAAACTCTGTCCCGTCCTGTCACTGTCTTGTCTCTGTGAGTGCCAGAGGTAGGCTCCCTCGTCCCCACGCCAGTGTGGAGCTGTGCTCTCCCCTGCCCTCCCCATGTGCATGCTGCACCTTCCCCATGCTCCCATTTCCTTTGCTGGGGAGCCCAACACCCCTTTCACGGTGTCCCTGCCTTCTCACAGTGTAGCCAAGCATCTCCCTGCACGTCCCCGGTTTCCTAGCAGAGGGTGAGAGATGCCGCCCTGCCTGTGCGACGCAGGCTCGTGCCAGCAGGCCCTGGGGAGAGCCTTTTTTGGGGAGGCCGGTGCTGCCCTGCCCTGGGTGGTGGCAGCCAGGGTGCCCCCACACCTTCTGCCCGTACTCCTTCTGAAGGGGGTCTCTCTGGTTGCTTTGCAGAGGGCGTGACATCAAACACCAGTGACAGCGAGAGCAGTTCCAGTAAGTGCATCTCACCTGCTCTCCTGGCCCTGTGCACGTGTGTGTGTGTGTGCATGTTTTGGCACTTCCATCTTGTCTTGTCCCAGTGGTGGTTCTGTTCGGAGGCTGGTCCTTCCTGCTGCTGACACTGAGGTGCTGCGGTGGGGCTAGGGGAACAGGGGCTGGGTGGCAGGAGGAAACCTGCCTGCCTCCCTGCTCTATTCTGGGTGCAGGGCTCTGCTCCAAAGCTGGGTGGTTGCTTCCCAGTCCATGGTGGTCCCCCATCCTTGGTGCCTGCTGTGGGAAGCAATGGCCAGAGGCCGGGTCTGTAGCATAGGTGGCTCCTGGAGCCTGAGTCTGTACAAGAGCATGGGAGTCCAGCTGCAGCAAATGCTCCCTTTATCCCTGGTGGGTCCTCTGAATATGCAGCACATCCATTGTCCACCCCACACGGAGGACGCTGTGTCCCACTGGGCCCTGAGCCCACAGTGGTTTTTTTCTTGACCTAGAGCTGCGACACAAATAATTGATGTGGGTCAAGGGCTGGTCACTGCAGGCCCAGCACGCACCACGTCAGCTGGCAGCGTGATGGGGCAGCCTGGGGCTGTCCCTGGGGCTCTGCGTGGGTGGTGGGGCAGGAGCCAGCTCCTCCTCGCAGTGTGGAGGAGCTGGAAAGCTGCTGCAAGCGCTCACCTGCCTCTCCCTGGCTCTGTTGCAGAAGGACAAGAGGACACCATCCTGTCGTACGAGCCAGTGACGCGGCAAGAAAGTAAGTCCTGGTGCTGAGCTGCCCTGGGCCTGCTCCCAGCGTGGGTGCCTGGGTCCTGGCACAGCCAGAGCGACCGGAGCGAGCTCCGCTGCCACACCACCACCGTGCCAGGCGAGCGCAAGTGGCATTTCTCGTCTTCAGCCTGTGCAGGGCAGCCAGGCGCGTACGCCGCCTCGCAGGGCTTTCCCTGGCCTTCGTTGCCCTTTTTTTTTAATCAATGGAAGAGACTTGTGACGCGGTCTGCAAGGCCAAGGGAGAGATCCAGAGCTAAAACTGAGCTCGGCTGGAGTCCCTAGCTGAAGATGGGATCATTCCTCCCTGCCTTGGGCCGGGTCCCTGCTGCGGAGCAAGCTCAGTGCTCAGTCCCTGCAGACCTTTGTGCAGGCTGAACGGTCCCAGCCTCTGGTCTTTCCTTGCCAGAGGCTGGATCAGACTTGGCCTCCTGTTGCTCCTCTGGCTCCGTGGTACCCTCACCCAGCTGTCCCGGTCGGCTGGCTCCTGCCCCGAGCGAGGGAGCAGCTTTGCTGATCCGTGACCCTGGAGATGCACAGCACCTTCCCCGGGGCAGCACAGATGGTTTGAGTCAGATGGGAAGGAGATGTTGACCCTGACCAGAAGGAGATAAACTCAGATGGAGGAGGTGCCTTTGGGTGCCCATGTGAGCAGGAGCACCCACTGCCAGCGGGGAGAAGGCAGGTTGATGCCAAAAGTGGCCGTAGGGTTGGCTGCCCACGGCACAGACGGGACCTCAGGTTGTCGCTTTTGTTTGCAGTTCACTACGCGCGGCCGGTGATCATCCTGGGGCCAACCAAGGACCGAATTAACGACGACCTCATCTCCGAATTCCCACACAAGTTTGGTTCCTGCGTGCCTCGTAAGTCCCAGCTGGCGCCTGGTGCCCTTGCTGGAGGGAAGGGAGAGGGGCGGCTCTGCTCCTTGTTGGGTCTGGCCCACAGTGCGGGGAGGGAGCCAAGGGCACCTGGGTGGGTTTTCTCCCTGCGGGGAGGTTTGGTCTCTATCCCTCTGGGTTCGCTTATGGTGCCTGCTCTCCTGCAGACACTACTAGGCCTCGGCGTGAGAATGAGGTGGATGGACAAGACTACCACTTCGTCGTATCCCGTGAACAGATGGAGAAAGACATCCAGGACAACAAGTTCATAGAGGCCGGGCAGTTCAATGACAACCTCTATGGGACCAGCATTCAGTCGGTGCGAGCAGTGGCAGAGAGGGTGAGTGTTGGATGGTGTTCCTGGGACCGGGGTGCACGCAGCCCAACCCAGACACGTTCAGCAGTTCCGCTCCTCTCCCCATGTTAACAAAGGGCCGTAAGTACATTACAGAGTGTGGGAGTCTCCCTCCAGGGTCCTGTCAAGCCACGTGGCTGCTTTTCTGGGCTGCGTTACTCTACCTCCACGTCACACCTCTCTCATCCAAATTCCACCCGAAGGCCTGGCGCTGGTGGCACCAGCCTCGTGCTCGGGAGCTTGCAGGGCAAAGGTGCCCGCTGCCCTCCTCGAAGCAGCGACGTCTCCTCCACAGGAGTGCTGGAGCGTATCGATGGCTTGTAAATTGTTTCATGTGTTCGGCCAAGGGTTTGGTCCCTTTGATGTGCTGCTGTCCTGCCCTAAGCAGGGGGACACGTAAGGCTACAGGGAGTTGGCTTGTGTCTGAGGAGTGGTGGTTCATCTCTGTGGCTCTTCTCTTTTGTAAGCTCATCTGGATGAGCAAGCTGCTTTCTGCACAGCTTGAGACTGCGTGGGTAGGTCTGATCCTGATCGTCTCCTTTCCAGGGGAAACACTGCATCCTGGACGTGTCTGGCAATGCTATCAAGAGGTTGCAACAAGCACAACTTTATCCCATTGCCATTTTCATCAAACCAAAATCCATTGAAGCTCTCATGTAAGTGCAGTGCCGTATTCTGTGCCTCTCCAGAACGGGCAGCTCTGGTGTATCAGGTGTTTGTATGTTTGCTGCCTCTGCTTCTTAGAAAGCAGCAGAGGTTGCTGCTGGTGCTGAGCTTGTCCCTTGTTCAGAGGAGCTGGGCCCATTGCTCTCTCTGTGGTGTCCTTCCACATCTAACACCATGGTGCATCTAGGCTCCATGGATTGCTCTGGCTTAAAGCCCTTCCTTCACCCCAGGATTATCCGTGGGAAATCTGAAAATGCTCCCAAATGTGTCAGATATAACCTGTTGACCTGGGCCCCGAGTCCAGCCAGGAGAGCTGCTGCCCACCCAGAGTGGTGGATCTCAGCTGGGTTGTGGCTGGGCCAGGACAGCCCTGGGGAGCAAAGAGAGGACATTTCCTGTGTGCCCAAGGGGGACCTTCTGCTTGTCCTGCTGCTCCTGACCCTGGGGAGTGCAGGCTGGGTAGGAGTCAAGAGCTGAGCTTGCAACTCTTCCGAGCAGCAGCAGAGAATGTGATCTGTGAGGAGAGTCAGTTCTTCTCAAGCCAGAAGGGGTCAAGTTGCTCGTTTGGGTGTTGTATAAAGATGAAGGAACCTAGTCAAGGAGGGTGGTGACATGCTCTGGAAAAGCAGGGAGACTTCTGCAGGGTCTTGCAAATTTGGAGGATCATTTGAGTCCAGTTGTGTGCTATGGTGAAAGGGGGGTGGTGGCAGCGATGGGAAGCACTCTTGGAAGCTGAGATGAGGTGTCAAGGCAGCAAAGAGCGTGTGGGGAAGGGCCCTGCCTTTGGGAGCTGGGTCCTGCGCTGCTTCCATTCCTACTGTGCAGAGGCTTCCCAGACACCCAGGCTCCGTGGGCTATTTTTGCCTCTGTTCATTGCTAAGAAAAAGAGCTAAGTTTCTATTTTCTGTACATGGTAGGGAGATGAACCGGAGACAGACATACGAACAGGCCAACAAGGTCTTTGACAAAGCCATGAAACTCGAGCAAGAATTTGGAGAGTATTTCACAGGTGAGTGTCCTGCGCAGGCTTGGATCTGGTTTGTTTTACTTTCCTGGCTGGCAGCTGTGACCTCTCTACCAGCACTGTCTCACTGCAGGGTCATGGGAAAGTGTCCAGCTTCATCACAGCAAGAAAGGAACGGCACTTTGCCAGCAGGGCTCTGCAATGGGTCTGCTCTGAGATCAGTGGATAAGCGTAAACCAGCTCTAAAGGAGATGAGTTGTCAGGCAGGGCTTTCCAAGTTTGTGGAAAGTTATTGCCAACTTTAATAATAATAATAATAATAAAAAGAAAAATCCCCATGCAGGGGAAACCCAGCATAGATTCAGGGTGCAGGAAATAAAACTCCCTGCACAGGGAATAGGGGAACATTTTCAAAAAGAGAAAAGAGTCATTTTAAAGATGAAAGATAAAAATTTAAGTGACCTAAACAGTGGAGACTGTCTTGAGTTATGACAAAAACATTTCCCAAAAAAAGACTGGGAGTTTGGCTGGCTCCCGAAGCAGTCTTTGCTAAAGAGCCAGTCAGGAGCTGCCTGGCCCTTTGTGCCTGCAGAGACGAGCTGCTCATGGCACAAGCATCCTCGTGCATTAAGGAACTGAAGTTTGTGGCACGATTAATTCTGGGAAATCGCAGGCAGGCGGAGAGGCAGAGAAACTGGTTTGCTGTCTTCCCTCCAGTGCAGTAACTGTTTCTGATAATCCATCCAAACTCTGTATTGCCCACCTAACAGCTACTGGGAAAAAATCTCAAGCAGAACATCTTCCAAAAATGCATCTCAGCTGAGCAAATATATGGGAACAAACCGGGTAAAAGCTTTCCCCGAACCTCCCGTCCCAGGCAGCACTTCCAGAGTTGCCAGGCGCTCTTCCAGGAGGGTGCAGAGGCAGCGCAGGCTGCGGCTTTGCCAGACCCTGACGTGCCATTGTGTGCTTGGACGGGGAGTTCAGAGCTGACCTGGGGCAGGACCACTGGGCTGAAACCCTTTTGAACAACAGAAGCAGGTCAGGGCAGAGAGGTGGTCGCTGTAGTGAGTTCTGTGCCAGGAGCTTACAGTGAGGGAACAGACGCTGGAGGATGGGCCTGGCTGACCAGCAAATCTGGCCCCTCGGGGTACGCGCTCAGCGCGCACCAGCTAATCCCTGTGTAGCGGAGTAGCCACGGTGCTGGGGCCAGCAGCCTCTGCACGCTGGCATGACAGTGTGTAAAGCTGCTTAGCAGCCCATTGTGGAGAGCCTGGCTGGCACCTCGCGCCAGCGGGATCAGCTCTCCCTAATCCCCCTGGACACGCTGGGTTAACCCTCGGTGTCATCCTGTGCCTGGTACAGCTCCTTTGATACAACTTTGTTCACTGTTCAGTGGGCAAGGTACAGCGCTGACTGGTACTGACGGCCGTGCTTGTTCTCTCCTCTTCCAGCCATCGTACAAGGAGACTCTCTCGAAGAGATCTACAGCAAAATCAAACAGATCATTGAGGACCACTCCGGGCACTACATCTGGGTCCCGTCCCCAGAGAAACTCTGAAGATGTCCCCCACCTGCTTCCCCGTGAGCAGAAGACCTCTGAAGACCCACCCCACCCAAGCCCTCTGCCCCAAGGGGGAGGGATATGAAAACTATTCCTGCCCCCCTTTTTTAGGTCGTCGCAAAATTGAGTTTTCTAGTCCTGTTTCTTTTGTTGGGATGAACTCATCTTATTCATCACGTGACTGTTCCCACCGTTCCTGCATGGACCTTCCCACTGCTCCATTAGAGACAGATGAGAACCCATCCAAGGTCGTTTTTTATTACTATTATTAATTATTATTATTATTATTATTAT
>NW_010170583.1:2075-6763 GCF_000695765.1 Mesitornis unicolor | reverse complement strand
GGCCCCGCTCCTATTTATGTAATTTATTTGAATCTTGAGAACTGACAGGGTACCCGTGACCTACTCGAGGTTTAAAGGGCGACGCGCCGTCTCGCTGTCCAGGCGGTGCGGGTCTTATCGTCGCTGTTCGTCAGCGACATAGAAAACTGTTCCTGCTGGGGAAACGTGATACTGGTTACACACGTGGACTACAACTTCTGAGATCTTGTTAGAGATCCGTATGCTTTTGTAATGTTGTACAGAGTGCTGGGTTTTATATGTTGGGTTTGTACAGAGTAATTTTGCACTTTTACAAATAAAGGGAAAATAATAAAACTGGTCGCTGATATCTCCTCAAACCGATCTTGTCCTTTGTAAGCGATCATTATTCCTTTCTAAACTACTTTTACTAATGTCGCTTTCACAAAGCAATAGGCCCTGCCACCCTGTCTGTAAGCTATAATCTTTCGTCTCCCTTGCTCAAATGATAATCAAATATTTAAACTTACAGAAACTATTTACTCCATTCTTTCTTTAAATTTTTGTTTTAACTTTATTAGTGTTTTTTTAGATGGTGGATTAATATGACTGAATTTAAAAATATATATGTTTGATGTGTAAAAAAACTACAAGAAAGCTCTTACCGAAGAAGGTTAGGGTTTGGGTCTGTTTTCATGCAATCATGGACACACTGAATGCCATTAAGAACAACGCCTTGCTGAAATTGTCAGATAAACGCCCGATAAGGCACCTCATCGGCGAGGTGTCTTTCGAGTCCCTGTAGCTGCCCTCGCTGTGCGGGGAACGGGGTGGCAGCGGGGGGTACCCGGTCTCCGCTGCGGAGAGCAAGAGCAGCAAATCAGGGTTCAAAGTAGGTGAAAAATTTCGACACGAGCCCCTGAAGGGGTTGGGGAGGTGGCGGTCAAGAGCAGCCCCCTCGGGCACTCAGCCGCACGTCAAAGAATCCCACCTTTCCTTTTCTAAAGAGATTCCCTATGCTATGTCATCGCGGCTACAGATAGAAATGTCTATATGATCGACGAATTTGTCCTCTGCAGTTTAACTTCCATGGAAAAAAAAAGCGTTTTCATGATGGTAGGACTGAGTCCAGCCGTGGGGTGGGACTGATAAATTCATTATGTTTATTACTCAAATCGGGAGGAGGGGGAAACAGTCACCTGGGTCGTTTGCTTTCTAAGATAAAACTCTGGAACTGAGACCTGGGGAGGAGGGGACCGGGGCCGAAGTGGCAGACTTGCCCAGTGATTAACCTGTTTTCCAAGAGGACGGGAAATTAAATCGGGTGCGTTTTCAAATTACATTTAAAGAGGCTTCTGTTTGTACCCGTGAAAGATAAAACAGCATACACAGACCTAGAGGCAAGCTGCCTGGGTCAGTGAGTTTCGAGCACAGCCTCGATGGCAAAAATTGACTGTGTGATTACATACTATTAGTGTGTCTTGAATTAAAAAACGTTGAAACCCTTAATCTACCCTCTAGTTTCTTCATCTTCCCATTTACTTTTCAAACAGTCTTCAGTTCTCTCAGATATACCTAAAATACCCACTCCAGCACTTTCGTCACTCCTCTCCATGTGTACACGACAAAAAGGATGTATTCCTGGAAGGGGATGGTGCCTCAGGACAAGGACGTTCAATGTCATCTTGATCCTTTAATTTGCAGAAAATTATAACACGTTCCTAAGCATAGATACCTAACCCAGTAGATAAATATGTGTGAGAAATGATGCTTTTGTATTGCTTGAGTTTTCCTTTTATTATACGGTTTGAACCTACAGGATTAAAATAAATTCGTTTTGCCATTTTTGCGTACGTTCACGGCTTTCTGGAGGAAAATCACATTAGTTGTTTTTGGGAATATATAAGTATAACACTTTTGATAAGTTTGCCCACCATTTCTTGTCATTTTTCAACTAGTCACAGGTTTTGCCCTCCTCCTCTCTCCTTCACCCCACCTTGTAGGGCAGTGGAAAGCTGGAGCAACATTAAACCGTAAGGCAGGGTCATGACGGAGGTTGAAAACCTTCTACTTATTTTTTATAATAATAACTGAAGTGATTGGCAATAAACTGTAATAAATAAATATATGGGGGTTGGAAAAAGGGTTTGCCAACGTAGCAGTTCTGGACGCCACAGAGTCTGTGGTGATGATGTATAGGCAGATTTTACAACAAGCCATTTCACAGAGCTTTTGCAGACTCAAATCTAAGGAGCATGACTTTCCTGTAGCTTTTTTTCCCTCCCTTTCCATAAGAACTGTCTGAATCTTCTTTAACATATCTGACACATGGAAGGCTTGTGCACTGCCAATATACTTGTAGCAAGATTTTACGAGGCTCTGTCTCAACCCTATGTTCCATGGAGCACACCTCGACTTCCTGATTCTAGGTGAAGTACACTCAAATCTGTCCTGTGGGCCTTGTGAAAATGTTAAATTCCTCACGTTTCGTGAGTGCCTATGACAATCAAATATTAAATGGAGTACCCAAAACTGATGAATTATCTTTCACAAGTGTTTTACATGGCACTGTTCCAGCAGTCGGGCAGTAGAAGTGGTCATTGCCTGTCTCGGGAGGCTGTGGAGAAGGCTGCAGGTTTGTGCCACAGGCCGAGGTGCCTCTTGGCATCTCCCCTCTGCCCAACTCTTCACGCAAGGTCGGGGGCTGCCAGTCTCACCTCACTCCTGGCACTGCACCCCAGGGCACTTTGCTCCCTGGAAACTGCATCTGCTCTTCCATTAGCAGTTCTGGTCTACTCCAAAAAGTAAGCCAAAAAGACAGGGTGACATCTTTAGAGGCCTCTAGCCTTGCCAGAACAGCCACTCTCTGGTTAAATGTCCTTGGCAGTGCAGCACCTTCAGGCCCCTTCCCACAGGAGTGATGGGTGCTTTCTGCAGCTCGCTCGGGCCACTTGTGCCCAAAAGGTATCAGCTCTTTATTTTTTCCCCTTTCTTACCAATTCGTAGTGTTTCAAGAGGTCCATAGTCATATCTCGATTTTTTCCTAACACAGCCAAGATCCTTATGTGGGTGTCATGCTGCATTGAATGAGTTTTCCTTTTATATATATATTTTTCTAATTGTGTGTGTGTGCGCTCTCCCTTCCTTAGGTATATCGTTATAAAAGTACATAGGCCTAATCTGAGAGATAGAGATTTCAGACAAAGGTGCTGAATTAAAACCAGCTCAAGGTTTGTCTGCACAAGGCAAGGAGGTGAGGATAAAATCCCACTTGCCAATGAAGAAGAGCTGGGACTGGCAGTGTCAGGAGCAGCGTTCTTGTGCTCTGAGAAACATTGACGTAGATGATTTTTGTCCATTTCTAGTAGCTGTATGCTTTCAAACTAGAAAAAGAGTAACACGTAGAAGACATTAACAGCAATATTGCTGCATAATTTCCCCTTGTACACAAGTGTTATCTATTCACGTGGCACCCCTACTCTTGTTTTGGAATAAATACCTCCCCCGTCTCCCTGATGCCTGTGAAAGATATAAAAAATCCTGCTCTTGACATGCCCACACGGGGAAGCGTGCTGCAAACCACAGCCAGTCGCACAGGAGCGGGCAATGGCTGGCACCGGCGAAAACAGCACGGATACAGCGATAAGTCCTTTGCAATCTTGTGACCAGCGCTAGCAGCACTGGCTGGAGAGGGGGCTGCATAAGGTCCCCGGCGTGACAGCAATAGAGGAGTTACCGCCCTTCTCCTGCAGGACGCCCGCCCGTGTCCCCCGTGGCTCTGCCCGCAGCCTGGCTGGGTGTTCGGGCCTCCCCGCTGTCCTCAGGGCTTCGCTGTCCCTTGAGACTCGCTGCCAAATTCCCGTTGTCTAACGATTCAAACGGGACAGAAAAGCAGTCCAAGCATCGCTGCAAAAAGACGCCAATTTCTTTCCCCTCCTGGGTGTTTGAATGGGGGCTCTGAAATTCGGCAGCTGCCTTTGCATCTAACACCGTCCCGGACCAGTCAAGGCTCCTCGCAGACTGCCACTTTCGATACTTTAAGTGTTCGTATTTCACCCGGAAGAATTTAATCAGGATCTTACAGGAGGTCTGAGGCTTAAAGACAGTTCAACTGAGCTGGGAACCCTGTCCCAGAGCAAATACTATCTAGTTCTACTCGTCCCTGTTGACAGCCGAGTGACTTCTCTCTAGTTTGGATGCTGCTGGATCTATTCTGGGTTTTACTCATTGGGCTGGGAAAACCTCTAAAATCCCACACCTTCTAAAAAATAAATAAAAAAGAAAAGATAAAATGTTTGTCAGCGGGAACTAACAGTTTCTACACTGTAAAATGACAGGTTATGAAGGCTTTGGCACTCGTGTATGGAAAAGGTAATTATTTGTTCCCTCTGTCCGCTCTTAGGGGTGCAGAGCCGCCCGGCCCCGCTGCTCTCGACACTGATGATCTGTCCTCACCCTGGATCGCCGTGTCCCAGAGCCGTCCCCAGGCTGAAGAGCGGCGGCAATTACACGGTTATGTTATTTCTGAATCTGGTTTCAAAGCCACTCTCTGTTGAGGAGTATGTGATGCATTTGCCGCCTCTCCTAATGCCTTTGTTTTTAATGCTGCTGGATCTTTTGAGGCTCGGAAATCATTCGTGCTCAGGACAGCTGCTGATGGCGGCGATGATCTGAAGAGTCGCTTTATGCAGTGAGCCCTCTGAACTCACGCTGTCAAGTTGTGACGTGCT
>NW_010170583.1:394-2044 GCF_000695765.1 Mesitornis unicolor | reverse complement strand
ACGCCGCAATCCACGCCGCTGCGTGACCCAGCTCGGACTCGCCCAGCTATGATTTGACCCGGTTGACCCATTTCGTGTCTGCCAAGGAAAACCTGCTCCGGAGGTTGGGTGTCTCCTGCCTAAATATTCGGCAGCCAGCTCTCCAGCACGCTCCAGACAGGGACAGCGAGTGACAATTCCCGGGATAAGACAGTTGATAAAAGAAATGAGTAGTTGTGACACAGGTCCTGCGGCCCCCGCACCTCTACTTAAGGATGTCAAAATTTTCCCTAAAAATCGACTCCTAGTTACAGCAGGGAGCGGGGCCGCTGCATCTTTCTATACTAGGGAAAATTAAAATGCGTATCTGAAGAATACAAATGTTAATTCTTATATGCGTGGGTGAGTGTTAAAAACTGGAGCGGAGAAGCTATTCTTTCCTGGAGTTTAAGGAGTTTTACGATGAATATATTAAGCTAATTTCTGTCCGAACGGATCTCTGTCAAACTTAAATTGACATTATAATTAACGTTATTATGATTAATTGTGTGTTTGACAGCTCCTCGAGGATGTTTTCCTCCCCGCCGGTCCCCTCCCAGCCTGCGGGCATTTGTTTTGTCTTTTTTGGGTTCCCAGCTCCGTATTCCTGTGGCAGAGGAAGGACTGAATCCCTGACAGCAGCGCTGAGCTGTGGCGAGAACTAATGCAAAATTATTTAATCTCGACTTCAGGCGAAAAACGACCACAGAGCTACCGGGCAAGAAATTGTAAGATCCCTTAAATAAGAGGGTTCCTCGAGGGCAGTGAGATGTCGGGGGTGTCCCCCCCCCCGCCCCGCTCCCTGCATCGTCCCGGCCGTCAGCTCCCGCCCACCAGCCGGCAGAGAGAGGCTGACGCGGAAAAATGGAGCTTACTGGAGAAAACGGCCGGCAAACTTAATAAATAAGGGCACGATTTATTCAGGCTCTTTTTCTTCTTCTGTAATTGCACAGACTTTTTATTTAGAAGCTGTAGTTTCATGTGTAAAGGCACCGATGCTTTCGGCTTGGACAGTTACTCTGCAGAACAAAATGGTCCAACAAATGCAGGCCGGGTGATGCCAAGGATGCAGGCCACTCGGCTGCTTGTTTATGGGCAAACTTGTTCTGCATTCACCCTGCAAGAAATATGGCACTGATAAAATACCTTCCGCGGTTGCAATGAGAAATAGTGTTATTGCTACGATTGAAATTACGATCAACTACTAGAAAGTTAAAATGGAAGTATTACAGCTGATGAGCACGTGCCATTTATCAGGACCACGCTCACAATGATAGCAACCGAGCAGTACTAAAATAATTCGCAGAAAAATCCGAAAAGACCATTTTAGGAAAAACAAACAGTATCGCCTTCGCAGCCGTTCTAAATATTCCGATGAACTTCTGAGGGTCGGCCTAATTACGAACACGACGTGATGGAAGGAAACCAACGCTCCAATGAGGTGAAGCAGAGGGTGAAAGGCCAGGGAAGGACCCCGAGGAGCCACGACGGTGACGGAGAGATGGGAAGTCACGTCTCTCTGTGCGGGGTGCTACGCAGACGTGGCTGGGAGCGCGGGTGGCACAGGAGCATCTCCGTGCCATCACCACGGGAGAGCCGCTTGTCGGGGGGGAGCGGGAAGGCCGAGGGTGG
>NW_010170583.1:0-211 GCF_000695765.1 Mesitornis unicolor | reverse complement strand
GGGCGACCCCAGCCGCGACGACCAGGTCCAGGGGCGGTGCTCGCTGCCCATCATGATGCCGGCTGTGGGTCCCTGCTCCTGGGAAGAGACGCTGAGCCCGCTGAGCGAAGCGAAGGCGAAGGGCGAGGCGGCGGCGTCGGGGGCATCGGGCGGTCGGAGCAAGAGCGAGGTGCGGATCCGGCGGCCCATGAACGCCTTCATGGTGTGGGCG
>NW_010170582.1:41354-53913 GCF_000695765.1 Mesitornis unicolor | reverse complement strand
GGGGGGACTTCTCCCTCCCGGAGCAGCCCCCAAACCCGGCCAGGACCCCATTCTCTGCCTCGGCCATGCTGAGGCATGGCCGCCTAAGGGAGACCCCGGCATCCCTCCAGTGCTCTCCATCGCTGCAGAAAGTGTCTGAAATATCCTCACCGAGCAAACGGCCGAGGTCACAGAGAAACCCGCGAGCAAGGGGGCCAAGCCCGCAGACCCCCAGGCTCCAGCTGGGAGCTGAAGGCTGGCCACCGCTTGGGGACATCCACACTGCTCTGACCCATGGGGCTGCAGGGGTATGAAAGCTGGAGGAAGGTCGCACAGCCTCTGTCGTGGAAACTTCTAGAGCAATAAACCCATTTCTTCTCTCTGTATGTACATATACAGCTAAAAGTGCATAATTTTCCCCAGTCACTTCAATAAGATTTCGCCCTAGAAATTTTGGTTGGTTGGTTGTTTTGGGTTTTTTTTTAATAACACATCATTACTTTGCATATGATTATTTGAAAGTTACGTCAGAAAGGGCAACTTATGTGTGATGCTCCAGCCCACAGCTCGTTTCATAACATTCATTAGGTATTCATCAAATTAACTGAAGTCACTAAGATCTCGCTTTCCTCTGAAGCCTCTTCAAGAGCAGCCCATGCAGATTTTCCAGTGAGCTTCCAGAGTGCTGCTGACAGCTCCAGCCCTGCAAGCCTGGGAACACAGAAAGGTCCCAGATCCTGGCAAAAAAAAGCCCATGTTTACAGTGAGAACGGTCAATCTCAGTGTGATTTTGTTATACACGCTATAGGTATGGTTTCCGAATCACAACTTTTACAAGTGTTACTATTGCTGCAACAACGATCATGAGAGACACCAGAGTCCCAAAGTCTTCGATACTTGAACCCGAAGGCTGACATTTGAAAGTGGCTGGTTTCAAACCATAGCTGTTTTCCACAAGCAGCTCAGAAAAAAGGAGGACAACCAGGAGCAGCACGATCAGCACAGAGCTACCACCTGCTGCCAGGTGGGAACCAGGTACCTGCTGCATAAGGCCAAGGGAAAGATGCTCCGAGCCAGCCTCCTCAGCTACCACACAGTTTACCAAAACTGGTGAGCTGACGTAAAATGCTAAAATCCCGGCATCCCACCCTAGGATGTGCACAGTTATACGAGACCAACTTTTGGTAATGGGGAGGATGACAGAGAGGAAAAGCTGATGTGCCCACTTCTGCTCTCGCTTTTCAGGTTTGTCTTTTCTCCTTCAGAGCACCCTCTTCCCTGCTCTTCTTTGAGGGACTTCCCACCTCCGATCCTCATGCCTGACACAAGGCAGCAGAGCAATTATTTACATTAGAAACCTTGACTGTTTACACTGGCCAAGAAGCCCCTGGTGTGCAGAGCAAACAAAGAAAATTCTTCTTTGAAAATGTAAATATTCAAATAACCCATTGATAAAAATATGCCTGGCGTGGCCAGTCTTCTGGGTCTTGGATGCCTCTCTCCTGTGACCCACTATCAATATATATCACACAGTCCAGCCCCTTCTCCTATCACCCTGTAAAAAAATGAAAGGCCTTTCCCATTGTTAAAAAAGCTCAGGGTTTGTTTTAAATCAGCTTTCAAAATGGGAAAGAGACAAAATACATCATTCTCCAAACACTCTGCCCCATCCTTCCTGACATTCTTACTAACTGGCATCTTTTTACTGGCATTCTTCTCATCTGCTCTTCTAAGGAAGGAGCTGCTGCTTTCAGTCCGACTCAAGACCCATGCTCTGGGGTTTCTGCTCCCTTGGTGTCTACCCCATGCTTCCACAGCATCCGGTCCACCCTTCACCTTTCCTCTGTTCAAGACAACTCGATTCTCCACCACTGTGGAGGGCAGACAACCCTCTCCAGCTGCGAAGCCTGCCCAGCCCTTGTACAGCTCTGGCTCCCCTCCTCCGCCTCCATTGTGCACCCGATTTGTGTTCACCGCCACCTTCTGCTCTGTGTTTGCTTGCTGCATCCCTCCATCTACATAGGAAAAATGTACGTTGCTAGGGGCATGGATTGTTCTTTTAAAATATGTACAACACCCAGTCTAGTGGGAGTCCAGTCCCAGACTATTGCAAGACTGACAGAAAATAACTTAAACCCTTATTATCCTGCAGGCTTGGGAAAATCTGCTCCTCTCTTAGGCAGCAGCTGGGAAAATGAAGCTGATGGCACTCCCCAGCCTTGTGCTGGAGAGCGAGGCTCTGGCTGCTGGGGCGGGAGAGAAAGACCAAGCACACAGCAAGGAGCACGGCAGGCTTTTTGGATGACTAACCCCACGTGCGGAAGAGCCTGTACCAGAGTAGGACCATGAAAACACAGGCCAAGACACTGTAAATTTGTAGGAAAACAGGTAACTCAGGGATTTTAATCCTAAATCTCCTACTATTTGTATTTTTTTCTTAAACTCTCCATTACTGAAGTCCTATTATTAGATGGAAATATCACTTTTATTATTAACAATTTCAATACATATATTAATATCATCAGCTGATTTAATAATTCTCCTTTAAGGACACATACTTCCAATGAAATTCACCTGAGGAACACCCTGGGAAATTCAGACTTCTGAAGACTGAGATAAACCAGCTATTTTAAAAGATTTTTTTCTACTTATTTGCTAGGTGGGTATTTGGGCAAAGATGGATTTTTTTTTCCTTTCTTTTTGACCAAACAGGTAATCACGTTAGCCTCACAGATCTAATAACAGCCCGGCAATGTAGACTCTGCTCCAATTACAGCAAAAGCTGATGCGTGACAGAATGCGTGTGTGACCGTCTCAGAGCTGGAGCATGACTTGAGTTTTCGTATTTCAAGAGGACTTTGTCATGCTGGCAAGTTTTTTGTAAATAAGCATTTGAGTAGTAAATTGAAAACACTTGGATCATTAAATCAGTGAGAAAATAAAACAAGGGACAGACTTTTCTGTGCTCCATTATGGCCATTTCTAATGCCTATTATTAATTCATGGCGTATCACTGTAGACCCTACTGAATATTAACCATACTATAGACTACCAGCCCTGTCTGTTGTGGCTAGAGTTGTTGTTAAAGATAAATTTTCCTTCTTGTTTTTGCTTTTCTGTTTTCTGGCTGGGCAGCCAGGCCAAACGCAATGTTTTCCTGTCTCACTAACCAGGGGAGGCTTTAACGGTGCTCAGCATCCCCGGGGGAAGCAAAGTGCCCCCGTGCGCTCAGCCCCTTGGGGGAAGGGGAGCGCTGCAGTGCTGTGCATGACAGATTAGCCACACAACTCATTACTGGCAACTAGAGTTGCATGCATAATCTGCTAGACATGGTACTAGAGATGTGCCCCTTAGGGTTTTTTTGGCTCTGATGTGCAGCAGCACAACACAGAGCCTTTGTTACACTCCCATCTCAGCTTCTGTACTTACAAACCCTCAGCTTCTTGAAAGGGCTGCTTTCCATGCAGTCCTTCCACTTCAGGGTTTTAACGTGCACTTCTTTTGATAGAAGCAACAAGAATAGTAGAGCCTGTCTGGCATTCAGATCTCAAACTCCGAAACACAAAGCATGATGCGATCTTTTTTTCCTATTTTTTTAAAAGTCAACTGCATTTCACCTTCTTGGGAGATTACTGCTCTTCAAGTGAAATTCACTCTGGAATTAAATAGGCCCAGCTAACGTGGTAGAAGGGAGCCGAAGAAACCAGTGCAGCCCTGGCAGAGCAGCCCCCCAAGCACGGTTGCACATCCCTTCCCCTCCCAGCCCCCTCACCAGGGACTGCTGCTTTATCTGCCCTTGTGTGCAATCTATTGTAGTATAACGGAAAAACTAAAATAATCATTCCCCCTGCTAGCAGTGTGCATGCTTCCCCAGCAGCATAACAGCTTTTACTTACATTATGAAAGAGCCGCTTCACCATTTTGACTTAAATTATAGATTATTCTTTTCTTGAAGCAGCTATCTTACAATTTAACCCTTTCATAACTAACATTATTTTTCAGTCCTCTCTTAGCAGTTGTGGATGCAGGACTTCCAGCCACAATATGCACACTACTCACTCTGTTTAGAGTAGTAGTAGCAAATTGCAGACTGTTTTTCATCCACATACACCTCATACTTCTCCATTGTTACGAAGGCTTTGTACATATCTGTTGGCATGGTTAAAAAAATAAAATAAAGCAAGCCCAAACCACACTTGTCTTTATGTATTATATGCATGTCAGGCTTATATTTGAGACAGCTGAAGTTTATCAAGCCAATCACAAGTTTGGACTGGAGTTCCCCAGGTGTCTTCCTGAATGCTATCCCTCACTTCAGTCGCTCTTGCTGTTTTCAAAAATAGCCCATTTTGAGACTTGCTTCTGACTCATTCACTGCAAAAAACGTGGCAATCCATTATTGAAAATTCAGGCTTGTTACAAATAAAGTCCACCTAGGAAGAAGTACTCTTTCTTCACTTTTCCTTCCCATGTTACCTCAAAGCATATACATGGACACCAACTCTTCTGTATTAACAGATTTAAAATTTCCACCAAGCCCTTTTAAAACTTTAATTTCCTTGTTTGCTATTTTTACTGAATTCATCTCCTTCTGAAACCAGACAGTAATTTCATTTGGCTGCACATCCCCTGGAGAAAGTAGAAGAGTTTATCTGCCAATATTCAAATCAGAAAGCATTCGACTGATGGACTGTGAATTATAAAAGCGTATCAATAAAACATTATGAGAAGTTAGTAATGGAACTGCAGTTAGACCATAGATGACAAAAGCACAAGCTTGACGTTGTAAGGAGAAATCTGTAACACACAACCTCTGCCACTCAGCAGTGGAGTGCATTTTTTTTTTATTTTTTTTTTTAGTTACCTTAATGCAAACGCAAAGCAGTTTTCCCAGCAGAGAGACTTCTTGAGGAGGAGCACTTTGGGACCTCCTCAGCAGCAACATCATCCCATGGGTAGACACAATTAATAATTCCCCCCCCCGCAGTCATTCCCAGGTTAGACTTTGTAGGGCAGTGCTTGAAAAACCAAATGCCCTGTAGGATGCCCATTGTTTGGAAAAAGGAACAAGATCATTTAAAACCAGAGACTGTGTGGTGGAAAGTGGCGCTATAGTTTCTCTAGCAGGGCCTGGTGTGTGTGTGCTTTGCAGTTGGGAGCAGTGGACACACCATCCACAAAATTCCAGGCATTCATTTGGATCCAGGCATGTGTTAAGCTATGGCCATGCAGCACCAGGGATGCAACTGTAAAGACTATTTCACTAATGGGAGTCTTTCTCAGCTGCTGGTCTAGGGCCAGCTACGAGACAAGAGCAGCTTCTCCTCCAGGACTGTTTCCATCAGTCAGTAACAGCATCTGGGTAAGTGACAATTACAGTGTCCTGAACATTTTTGATCCTCAAAGGCATTTGAGTGGCCAGCTTTTACTTTAGCTTTACTTGGAGCATCCAAGGCATTGGACTTTTAGAAAAGACAAAATACCCTGCAGAACAGAGGAACTGTTAAAGAATAATATTAGGAAGCAGAGGAAGAGCATATAAATATTAGTGGGTTGATATAAATCTTTCCAGCTGTTTATGATAAATGTTCTCTTACTCCATTTTTTCCTGTCCTCATTTCCTCCCCTGCTTTCTAATTGCAGAAAATAAAACAGTACAAGTCCTTGCTTTCATTACGTGCAACACCTGCTGCCTGTTCTGAAACAGATGTCTAAAGCATCATTAGGCAATTATTTCTTTAGCCTTTTCAGTGGGACTAATTTCAAACATCTTTGTGCTAAATCCTCCTTCCTCAGCTTTCTCTGTATTTCTCATCCTTTCCTATGTTCAGACTTCCAACAAAAACTCTTCTCTGTATCAGTTTGCTCCTGTTATGTTTGTCCTGGATCACTGAAGGACAAAGAGAGAGACTAAAGGTACTCGGAACAAGGAATTAAGTTCAAGATATTTTATTGGGAAAAAAGACAAGTTGAGGGAAGAAAACAATGAGAGTATCAGTCAGCAGTGGAGGCAGTAGTTTCAGAACACAACCTGGCTTGTTACAGCTCTGGGGTTTTGTGTGGACATTACAGCAAAGAAGAGTTGTACATGCACGCAAGGACAACTCCTACACTCTTCCATGTGAATGATTTAATTTTTGGCAATAGGAGAAAAACCCAGCTCCAAGCATCCTTTTCATTTCCCTACCACCTTCGTGCCTGGCCAAGAAAAGCACATGTTAAAATCAGGTAGGCCTGCAGGGCTTGCACGACTCTATTATCGGGGAAGACATTTGAAGGAACCGATTCCTACCTCCTATTTCCAAACACCACTGTAATATTTGGATGAGGTCTCCACTCCTGAGAGGAACCACAAACTTTCCAAGACAAAAACAGACTTGGCACATGCTTCATTTAATCTCATTGGCTGTTAGGCAGGGACATACACTTGTAACTTACCTTACCGTGTTCGCAGCAGAGCTGGGATGACGCACCCGTCTGCTTTACTTTTAACTTGGGGGAATTAAAAGAAGAACGAGAAACTATATGGCAGACTAAATCTTCCGTGGAAGTAGTGGCTTAGCTGCACCCACTCCTCCAGTGTTCAACAAGGTGAGCAGCTGTTCTGGCCTTCACATTCTTGTAGATTTACAGCTTGTTCATCCCAGGCCAAGGTGGCAGAGAGATCCAGTTCTGGCTGGTAGGGAAGGAGCGTACATTCTTCCAATCAATAACAGAAAGCAAGCTAAAACAAGAGCTGTAGGACATGTTGTGCCAGGTTAATTGGCACTGCACTTTTCAGTGGTTCAACACTTGCTGAAAATTGTTCCTTTAGGTTATTTCTTTCAGTAGCAAATTCCTGGTTATATTATGCTAAGGCAATCTTGTTAATCTGGGCTGGTTTCAACTTGTAAATTACTGTGACTAGATTAGTATAGCCTCCATTGCACATTTAAAAGATATTAGTGGAAATGGGCTGGTGGCATCCCTAACAATCAGTTACTTCACTTTGTACCCTGATGTAGATGCTCAGTTTTTAATGGTTCGATTTGCAGTTTCCCATCACAAAGGTCTGCCTTGGGGTGACCTCTATGAGCAAATTTCAGCAAAAACATTTCAGTCATTTCTTAAAAGAGCACTGCAGAACAAGTACTTCTTCTGGCAACTGAAGTTACACAAATTGGTTCCTTGGGACTGTCTCGTGTGTGGTTTCTCTAGCATTACATGACTGAGTTTCTTCCTTCCCCTTAATGGGGGCAGTATTTTGGGCTTCCCTCTTCTATCAGTGCATCCATTTTCTAAAAATTTTCAAGACTATAACAGCTCTGGGTCCTTTATCCCTTTTAACTAGCCAACTGGTTACAAAGTCACTTGGGGTGGTGGGATAGAAGCTGACAAATGCCCAGATACACAGTATAATCATATCAGAGTATCACACTTTCTCAAAAAAAAAAAAAACAGGCTAAAAGGAGATACACAAACTAAAAATCCACATCAACTTTACAGATTATGTCTGCAATGAAATCTGCAAGGATGTGAAAGTGGCAGGGAGAGGCAGATGACTTTTGTCATGAGCATGACTTCTGCTCACTCAGGTTTGGGCAAGACAACTGTTCTATTTTCTTATTGCATTTGTTTTGCACTTGGAAACCTGCAAGAAAACCACCACTAGAATCTTTGAGGGTGTTACTGGGTCTTTAGGATGGTGGGGTGGAAAAAGTGTTTTTCTGAAACTGCAGCTGCCATAAAGTACATGGTTAAGAAAGCTCAAGAGTGAAGTGAATGGTGTCTACCTATCCTGATGCCACGACAAGCAGCGAAGCACAGCCTGCTGGAATTGGAATGGGCTGTGAACTGTGCCAGGTCATTAGGCAAGGGGAGTATACTGAAACTTTCAATTGCCAGATGCTGACAAGAATATCTGAGTTAGGAAAGAGAAAGGGAACAAAGTAGAAAGGAAGGACGGTTGACCAGTGTCTGTGGTGGACAGATGAACCATGAGACTGTGAATGAAATGAAGGGCCTGAGAAATGACAGTTAGAGGAGAGAGTGGGGAGCAGAGATAGATGAAAGAAATTAGGGGGAAAGCCTCTCTGCCTGACAGGCACATTGCTAGGAATGAAACCCAAGATCCCTGGCTCAGCATTTCCTTGCTGCCAACAAACATCCACAAAAATGCTTCTGTAATGCTGGGGCTCCTAGGGGATGGTAACCAATTATTATAACTATTCTTTTATCTTTGCGGCTGAACTTTTGTTTGCTCACCAGCCTGTAAGGTTGGGGCAGGAGGGCTGCAGACTATGCTGAAAGATGGCAATAAAGAACATAGCGCCAACGTGACAGGAAGTTTCAAAATTCAGGTTGCCCGTGGGATCTGAACTTGCTCCCTTCCCATTTAGGGGCAAGTATAACGATACAAATCTTTGCTAGGCACATCTTTTCCCCACAGGATTGGCTTACTCCTAAAGTAAACCAAACTGCATTTCTTTGACAAGTAGATATTCAGTACTTTGTCTTACAGTTCTCCATGTGGCTCCATGCCTCACTGGCTGCTCACTGATGAATTCTCATTTTGAATAATGAATTAGCAACTCCTTCTATGCATGGTGTTCATCTCTGGAACGCACAAGTATGGACAGATCCACAAAAAGTAACAGCTTTCAGTCATGTAGCCAATCTTTAAATTTTTCATTTATTACTTTGAAAGAAAAGCATCATTTCCCAGGTAGCTTGTGTAAAATACATACCCTCATGGGCACAAATTTACAATCCAAAGATTTGAGAACAAGAACACTCAGAACTCATTTATCTGTATTTCTGTTTTTAAGTGGTCATTTAAGAAGTCATAGGAGGAAACAGGATTCCAGGAAAAATATTTGGTACAAATGAAAACAAGGAGATCATCATTGCCTCATAAGAGCTGGAGAGCAAAAAGATAAGACAGGCAAGGCAATAGGCATGGAAAGAGAGGCAGAGAAAGATAAAGCTAATAGCAAAAGTGGGCCCTGGACTAGAACCAAGTCCCAGTTCAGCATCTATCCATTCATCTACTCCCATGAGTATCTTCTCTAACAGCTCCAATAGATCTCAAGAGCTTTTAATCAATAACATTAAGAAAAAATGAGGTTTATGCCCTACACAGGGAGCTGTATTAGCCACAATTTACAAAAGAGGGAAACTGAGGCACAAAGAAACATCTTCTCCTCTTTCACCTAAGCAGATGGTGGCAACTGAAGGTAGAGTTGTTCCTTCATTTCCTCACCAGAAATGCAATCACCTTACATTTTGCTAGACTGGAATATTAAGATTCTTTGGTAATTTTTGTTCTTGGGCACTGCATTTCTGTGGAAACATACCTTTTTAAGGTAACATAAAAATGCTGACTGCTTTTAAAAACTCCATTTTACTTACCTGCCTTTTACTGCCATAACTGTTTCTATGGGAACTGGAACTGGCCATGAAGCAGCTCTACAATATGAATTATCACTTGTCAGTTTTACATTAAAGTGCCGCCTTCAAAGTCCTTCAATTGACCAGTAATAATTGTGTTGCCTAATGAGTTTTCAAATTAAACAACACAAGAAAGCACGCTTTCACTGAATGTTCTGCACAATATTTTGAAGGTATGGTCTAAGTCTAAGAATTTTAACAGTGTGCATGATATGACTCTCTTGGTTAAGGATATGATCTTTAAACAGAGAGACAGTTTATTAGCAGTAAAAGCCCTAGTGTGTGTAGTTAGACTCACATAAAGGTGACTTATACCAATATGGGTATGTCTAGACTGCTGTCACAGAAGCATACTGTAGAGATACTGAGTAAATGGGTAAATCAACCTACAGTGAGCTCTGTGCTCCCACAGCTAGCTGGGGTACTTCTGCGCAGACATATGCATATGGTATTCCCTGTAGGTACAAGAGAGGGAATGCACTCAACTAGAGTTAAATTTTAGTCTGTGTTGGGTGGCTCCTGTGTAAAAATTAAAGCATGCAAGCTTAAGGCACAACTACTCCGTACAGTTACTCAAAATTAGAATCTGTGTAACTTAAATCTAGGTTCCTCCATTAATTTTACCTTAACCTTTCCCTCTTGTAAAAACTGTAGGCTCCCTTGTGTTCATTCACGTTACTTCCCTGAGTTAAGTGAGAAAAATCCCTTTTTCCCGGTCTTGGGGAGCAATCCCTAACAGAATGCACCCCCCATCACAAGAGTCCAGCATTGCTAGCAAGGACCAAGTTAAAAACTTTTTAAAACTTTCCAGAGTGACTTATCAGTCTTTCCTGAGGTAAGGTCCTCCCACCTCATCTCTGAGGCTTCACAGTTGATCAGTGCTATTAAATTGCAACAGGGGTGGGGCAGGACAGAGAGGACAGACATTTTGTGTCTGCATAAGCCTCCAATGCATAGAAAATAGGTGGCCAGGGGTTTAAGGCAGACTTTATACACAGAAACACATGTAAAACAAAGGAAGTGGAGCATCAAAGTTGGAGGCAACAGAACACATTAGAAGCTGCATGTATGACTACACAAGCTGCAAAGGATAAAGGTGTAATCCTATGAATTTGAATTTGGTATGAATTTATATTAGAGACCCTAAAAAGCAACATGATCTCCAGACTATATTTTCCTCCAATATTTAGCTGAGCAGAGCTCCTCCCAAAACTCATTCAGCCCACACACTTGGCTGACACCCTAAGGAGAACCAAGGTCTTTCTAGCTTCTATCCTAAGAGAGATTACCTTTCCCACTGGACTAGCAGTGTTCTTTTAACCTTTTCACAGCAAAATCAGCTTCTGCTAATACAGAAGATACCAAGAAAATGGCCAAGCCAGTCTCTTAAATTGGAGGCCATCCTCTTTCATGTGGTTCAAGATACCATATACTTTCCTTTAAAATATCATCAAACTTATGATAAGTAGGTGACTTGTCCATTATCAAGCAGTAACATATGGTTAACTCCTGAAGTGAATGTGAATTTAGGAATCAATATTCCAAACTACTTCCTCCATAAATAGCTGGTTTTTTGAAGCATCACTTCAAACTACTGATCAGTAATCAGACGAGGAATCTGAAAAGTGAATCACAAACCAGACCTTTTCGTAGGCATAAAATAAAATTGCAATTCCCCTTCAGTCAGAATCTGCACTTCTTTCCCTGATTTCCAGAGACATTCACTGAGAGGTGGGAGAAAGACTTCTACAACTCTTTCTTAGTCCACTTCTCTCCTATTTCCTTCTGCACTGATACACGCTTTCAGCACCTGTGCAGGCCCATATTAAGACCTGCGGAGAAGGTACCCAACTCAAAACAGAGCAGCAACACTAGGAGTAGGGCAGCCTGCAGGGAAACCAACCACTGAGCCTTGCAGCAAGTAGGGAATTCACAGCAGAAGAATGATTCATACATAGCTTTTCCACTATGGACAAATGCACCATCTCTTTAAGGCCAGAGTTTTTCCACAGGCCTCTGAATGCAAATGCCAAATATTTTGTCATGCCTTTCTCTTAGCCTATATCTCACTGTAGCCAGGGCTTGGAATGAGGCATATAATATAACAACAAACCGGAGACCTGGCACACATGGGGCTACTCACTGGCTTTCCTCACGCATATGGTTTACTTTTCCCTGCTATGTCAATCCTTATAGGGCTTTACCACTACATCTGTCTCCTGGGAGTCTGCTATTTCAACTGTTACAGGGAAGGTGCAGAGGAAAGAGGAAGGATACATTCAATCCTTTCTACTCTTTTCAAGTTAAAGGTCTCACCTTCACACCATTAATTAAACAGACAAGACCCTGCAGGAGCAAGCCCTCTGTAAGGATAAATACCGAACAGCTCTCGGCTTTGAACTGTGGCACACAACACAGTTGTGACCATTCCAGATCAAATGTCTTGCATGGTAACCTTCTTTAGAACAATGTTATTTCATCAACGTCTGTGTTCCTCTGCAGGCACAGATATGGACGGTATTTTTCCCTAAAGGTGACAAAGAATAGAAGACACAAAAACCAACAGAGATTACAGTGGGTCTTCACAGCTTTTGTATTTTCTTTTCCAAAGCATCTGATTTATGGTTTACCATCTGTGATGTAGAGAGCAATTTAAAAAATAAACAGCAAAACAGTGGCTGACTTTGAGAATTCTGGTCTGAACAGAATCTACAACACATATCAGTAGCACACATGGTAGCCAGGGGAATCCAGACGTGCTTGACAAGCAGTGGGCAAGGCTGCAGGATGGGGAAGGGATACAGGACCCCATGTCTGAATATTACTTTTCAAAGAAAGGTGAGGACTGCCATAATAGCTGGAAAGCTGTGCACATTCAGGAATACTTATTTACAGATATGGGTACACCAGCACTGCTAGGAAGGACAGGAAAATCTTTTGATTGATTGCTTGCATGTCCTTTAGCTTTTATGAAGTATACATAAAGATCCACAGGTATTACTGTATGGAAAAATCACAAGATCAGTCTTTAAGCCAGAAAAACAAGTCCTGACGTGGCCACTGCTGTAAACAGCACTCTTGAGCAGTGACTTTTCTTTAGGGCTCACTGGATGTAAATGTGAGCATGGTCATTGTCACATCTTACTGCAGG
>NW_010170582.1:33324-41323 GCF_000695765.1 Mesitornis unicolor | reverse complement strand
GAAAGAGCCCAGCTTCTTTTACAACTCCTCTGCTGCGTTAGGATCAGTTCAGAATCAGATCAATACAACCTTCATTAGGAATAGCGAGGAACTCAGCAAGAACATTAAAACAAGTATTTGGACAACTTTTATAGAGCTGGACAAAGTCAGTTTTTGTCAAACCAGAAGGTCTCCCCCCCCCCCCCCATCTAGATCATACCAGGTAATAGCAACTTTTCAGGGTCAGTCAGCCTCTCATTCTTCCCTCCTTTATCTTGAATGGACCAGAACAAATGTATCTTATCTTCTGTCTTTAAAATGTCATATAATATCCTTCCATAGTGCTGACAACATCACTGTTACTCTCCAGCAATTCCAAGACACGGTGCATCACCACTTCAGCCAGAGAAGGGTTGTAGCTCTGCCGAATACAACTCAGGACGTGAAGGAAGTGGCAGCCTTTTTCAGCATCTGTAGAAAAAAAGGAAAATGCAGCCAGGCATGGAGGGAAGATTTCAGTTTAACTGCCTCCTTTTAACTATTATAATCCAGATTAGCCATGAAATAAAATACAGCTGTCAGAGAAGAATGCCCCAGGTGCTGAAGCAGAGATGCATGTTTTCAGAGGGAAGAGATCCAGTCGGTGCCTGCAGTTCTCCAATTATCACCTGTTCCCACTGTCTTTTCTGGGAAGTGTCAGGGCTGTAACCCTAGTAATGAGGGTGAAAGATAATCAGTCTTGCAAATATTAGAACTCATACAGTACAATTTGGTGATGAGGTTAATAACTTAAGGGTACCTCCACTATCCACCTATGCAAGCCATCCAGTTTCTGCAGCTGCAGAAGAAACCAAACGAAAAATCCTTTTGCTCATAACCAACTTCAAAAATGGCTAGAACAGAAGGAAGGTCCATTGCCAGGACCTGTAACTGCTTGCCCAATGCTGGCATCTTGTGGAAAAACTGTTACAGTGCAACTTTGATTCACATAGCAATGCAATTCCATCCCTGCACTTCAGACTACTTGGACAATTATGGAAGTAGAAAGTCACAGAACTTCAGTATCAAATTTTATCTCCTTTTAAGAGGATTGAACCCTGAAAACATGCAAGAGAACAGAAATGTAAAAACAGTCCCCTTTCCTAGAAGGCAAGCCAGAGACAAAGGTCCATAATGGCTGCAGTATTGCACACAGCTACTGTGTGCCTGACAGAACCATCATTTGAAGCTCAGCTGTCTCAGTCAACATTTCCTCCAACAGACCCTGAAACCCACCAATCAAGTTTGATCAGGGTGCTGAGAAATTGCCATGGGCCAGGGAAGACCATGTATTTTGTGGTTGCTGCCTTTGTTTTCATTTTTGCCAATCTCTACTCTAGAATTCGCTAAGCCCCAGAACTGCTTTAGAAGCTGCTGAGAAAAGTCACTGGTAGACAGGGAGCAGCACTGAGTACTGGTAAATAAACAGTTCAGCCTAATTCCTATTAGGCTGTGAATCAGGAAAGATACTTCTTCAGAAGTCAGTGATGCAGCATGATAAAAGACCTTTGTGGCCTTTAGCAAAAAATGCATCCACCACCCTAGGATGGATAAGTGTATAGAACAGAACAGTGCCTCTACCTGCTCATAGTGACTGTTGTTGCAAACAAAGTGGGTAGCTGCATTCTGCATTAGTCATAGATTTGTCATAAAAAGGTCAAAGTGCCCATCCCTGATTTACAGTAACTTAGCTTAAGCGTCCATGAATTAGACTAGTGACTCAAGTGTTACCCAGTAGTACAATACAGACTTTCCTCCTAGATGCTGACAGAAAATGGTATATTTTGGGGTAAATGCAGGTGCATACAATCAACAAGTAACTCAGAAAGACTCCTAGTCCACGGCCCAACTTTGAGGGAATACACTCCTTGCAGTGGAGTGATGCTGTCCCTCTTTCATTGACACACTGGGTTCTAGCTTTTGTCCACCAGCTGAGGAAAGCCAGGCTGTGATTAACTACCTTGCCTGACTACCAGTATCAGAGGGGACAGACTTACAGAACAACTACCATTTGCCCACTGCGGACATCTATCATAGGGGCCATTTTGACATACTAAATTTAACTTCAAGTGGTTCTGGTTTTTTCCTTTCTACTATTAGCCTCATTTAAGCCTAAAACCAGAGCATATTTGTCAAAAAAATACCCAACAAAAAACCCAAACAAAAAAACCCCAAGCCAAACCTACAAAACAAACACACACAAAAATATCAGGACTAAGTTTGCCATTTTGCAGTTCAGTCTGGAGTCAAAATGTACTGTCATCCTTTTCTGGCTGTCTTAAGCCTCTCAATAGAGCCACAGTGGCCTCACATAAGGGCATTTAAGATCAGACTCTTTGGAATCACAATTAGAGCCAAGGACCAGGATTGTCATGTGGACATATTACAGATCAGGGTTTGTGGAGCTCTGATTAGGCACACTGAGCATTTTTTATTTGTACAATGGTTCCAGGCAGCTGGGTTGGGCCTGAGAATGTGTCACAACTAAAGCAATGGGTTGAGCCATAGCCTTGAAAACTGGCAGAGAAGTAACTCACTGGAGAGAAGAGTTTGGTTTATCATAAATCCATCTTCCTGTCATGGAAGATTAATATTACTCTTGAAGGAAAATGAGTAAGAATGTTTTGCAACAAACAAGCAAAAGCCCTTGAGGTATTACCATATTCTTATTTTTCAACTATGAGCCTGCTCACTACTCAAGACAACCATCCCACCAGCAGAGGGGGTCTGACAGTTACATTGAGCTCTGCGCTCTTGCACTGTTCAGAGACAACAGAAGACCCGCAGTACCCTGTTGGTTTTGATTGAAGCTTCTTGGCTTTTCTCCTCAAAATCTTCTATTAGCAGGGACTAGGACATTGGAACAGTCCTTCTGAAAGCTAGCAAAGAGACACTGACCTGGAAACTCTTTACAACAGGAAACTAAGTAAGTGGAAAGCTCAAGGACAAAAGCAGTTGCTATTTTTAACCTGCTCAGTATGGAAAACATGGCTTTGAGGACTCAGGACTCTTCAAAGTCTCTTCTGTGCCTGGTCTATGAGCTTCTCTCTACTGTTGACTCCTCCCAACTGGGAAAAAGAACCTTCCAACCTCTCAGTTGAAGTGTGATTTACCAGTGTAATAATGCACAAGAGCGAAGTTAAACACCAGGCAGTCACTCAGTGCCCTGTGTCAACTGTACACAGGTTCTGTCCTTTATAGTGGCACAGTTATATATATAAAAAAAACCCAAAAAAACAAGTCCCCAGGAGAACTAGCTGTGTATAAAATGTCTTTTACAGATGTTTGTATTTGTTAATTGGATAAAATACAGAAAAACCAATGTGATACGATAACCTGTTGCACTGAAACAACCTCAGGCAAATGAGCCCATCTTCACCTGCATGCCCAGTAACATCTACTCCCTCCATCCTGCAAAGATACAGAACTTTTACTTCCACCTACAAACCTCATCTACAGTTGTACCACTGCTTAAGGTAGTCAGTTGAAAACTCAAAAATAACACTCCTTCACTTAGGCTTTTTTTTACTGCAAGATAATCATCATATACCAGGTACTATAAGCACTATTATAGTTATGATAGTACAAGGATATGAGAAATTTAAGATTATATGCCTTGTGTTCTAGTCAGTCATTTATTTTGTACTAAAGTGCATTCTACCCCACAAACAGCCGCACTCCAGCAGCAAGTGATCCCTGCTGACACATTCTGCCCAAGGAATTGACAGAAACTCTGTAGCAATGTACCTGTGTAATTAGCAGACATTCAAGTCAAGCACAAGCTATCACTATGGCAATAAGACACAACAGGCTTGAGGGACAGGGATAACTCAGGAGCCACATGAGGTACAATATCTGAAAATAGGTGGATGTTGTTAGACTGAAATCCTTACTTGCAAAGAACCACCACCTGTGTTCTGCCTGAGCTTGAAATCTACAGAGACTATCCTAGTGACTTAAGTTTTATTGTTGTCTTAATGGAGGTGAGGATTTCATCTTTCCGTATGGTCAGCTCTGGGTCAGCTCTCCTGTAGAAACTGAACTAGCAAGATTTACTACTTCTCCAGAGTGCAAAGCAAGAGCTGCAAGGTGCCGACCTAAGTTCATTACATTTGGTTCCTCCCAAAATCTAAATATTCTTAACAGATATAGATCTAAGGTAATAGCTTATTTTAGATCTGAGTTTTGCTTCCTGCTGGGCACACCTGCTCTTTCTCTCTCCATGCTCCCAGGAAGCTGCTCTTGCATTCCCACTTTTAGCTATACTGATTAGCTACACCAGCAACTTAGTTCCAAGTTCAAGGGTAAGGACAAGAAGCACAGCTAAACCAGCAGCAGGAGGAGATATTGTCATCAGTATATCAGGATAGCTCATCAGAGCTCTGATCACACTGCTACTTACGCCTGGGTTTTCGACAGTCTTCTTTAATCACATCAAGGGTCACTTTAAGCAGCTCCTTATCATGGTCAGTCACCTGGAGAAAACAGAAGAAACAGGTGATTTATAGCAGTCTACTTCACAGTAGATGGCATGGCTGTTGAAAAATCAATCCGAGGCCACGATGTTTTTTAAACTAACACTGTCGCAACTACAGTCTGCATTATATACTGCCTCTGAGACTAATAATGAACGTTAAATCTGCAGCTATTTTTAGTACCATTGGCAGCATCCATGAGTTATGTGAAGAACATGATATGACAGAATTCAACTCAAAGGAGGGTGACTGACTCAGCAGAACATCAAGTTTCAACCCACTTCAATAAAGAGAACCATCCTAGGTCCCAGGCTTCGGTGTGCTCAGCTGCGTCAGCGCAGTTTGGCAACCCAGTGCACACAGACTACGCTTGGAACAGCAGCAGCGCCTAAGTCTGGTGCCGAGTTACAAAAAGAACAACTCAGTGGGTGATACAGAGGTAAAAGCAACAGTGAAGTAAGCTGCACATAAGACTTTCGAGTAAACAGACAGTACTTGCATGTCCAGCTTCTCTTTCTGAAACATGTCTACTACTTCTACTGACTATGTAAGTCATACCCCTGAACTTGTTTGCAACCACAGCTTGGTTCCTTACATGGTATAAGTCCTTGGAGCTACTAGGTTTCTGGAAAACAACCCCTTTTTCTTGTAGCATTCTTATTGCTTCCTTAAAAACACTGTGAATCCTTTTGGAACTGGAGTCACTTTTTGACTTCACCTGGATGGAAAGAAAGGAATGAAGCAGATGGTGAGAAATCTCAGCTCAGCTAAACTTACCAGCAAGAGCTCCAGATGCTTTCGAGAGCAAGAGGACTTCAGGTGATTTTATTACACATTTTTCTTCATTTAATAATTCACAAATCATACCTGTTATGTATGAACAAGCAAATATCCCTGAGCTTTAAAATAAAAAAAACAACCCACAAAACAAAATGAAAAACACCATGTACCAAAAACCAAACACACACCAGAAGCTTGTGCTATTCTTAAGGAACCACTATCTCATAACTGCCTTCTTTGTATTTAGCAGCTATTTAGTTATGTACTGAGAACACTCTTTCAGAATAGGCTTGTGATGCTCGAAGAGCGTTTGACTGATTGGCTCATATTCAGAGTTTTCCTGGTAATAAGGGTAGGAAGTTCAGGAGATCAGTGCTTTGTAAGGTGATATTCAGGAGGAATCCAACTGCTGGGGACTGCATCCCCAAATCCTGATTTGAAATTGTCTAAGGAAAAGGAGGAAACTGGCAAGAACAGTATTTGTTTCTTGTCCCCTTCATTTCCAAATCTTTACATACACTCTGGTCATGCTCTCAAGAGAGTTTCTCCAAAGCTTAATAAAATGAAAGGATAAAGAGCATGCAAGAAATTAAGACGGGTATAGGACATAAGTGAACAAAGGATTCAGTTTTGAAGGCATGTGGGAAATGAGTCTCTTGTGAAAGGAGAACGAAGTGCCTGGAAGTCCATAACTGAGGAGTTATTTAGAACAAAGGGTTCTATGTTGGGGACACATCTAACAGAACAGGAAGGAATGACAAAAAAAATCACAGAAAAGTAAGGTTTGTTTTGGAGTAGAGCAGAGCTAAGACAGTGGAAGGACAGCGAGGGAAGTAGAAGGAAATAAAGTATCAGTTGTGGAGAGGAGAAAGTATGGGCAGATAAGAGCAAGACCACGACTTGCTCTTCTCCACGTCTATCAGCGTCCTTCAACCTCCATTTATCTACAGACTGCTTCAATTCCCCAGTTGTTGTTTCCTCATCTGTTGGGAGCACGCTGTGCTCCCTGTGGCTTTCTTTGAGAACAGAGCCAAATTGCTTCCCACAAACCAACATGTGGTAACTAGAACCACACCAGAGCAAGCAAAGCAAGATCTGCCAAGCCATTTCTTCAGCTATCACTGTAAATGCTCCCACTCTGTTCTGAGGAAAAGTATCAGACTTCACATATCCTGCTTCACTTGCCAGACGCACTCACAGAAGCCCAGAGAGTGAAACAGGCAATCACCACGCACTAAAGTGAATTCACACGAATACACGAAACCACACGAACCATGGAAGAATCTCTTTCCACAGAACATTCCTTTAGTCCATTTGCAAGCCTCAAGTGAAACTCCAACTGCTTCTAAGACTGGAACAGTTCAGAGATCCAATAGTGATATTAGTGTTAGGATGCCTCACAAGTTCCTCCATCCCCTTCCTCCAGCTAATCCTCAATATTTCAACAGGCCATCTCTCTTTCTCTCTATCCCATAACAGCTAACTATCATTTTCCTCTCAAGTTAACAGTCAAAAATAATGGCCCAATAGTTCAAGATAATTAGCACAGAACAATGGCTATTATTCTCAGTTCAGTTTTCTCCTGTTTCAGACTGAAGGACTTCAGTGCTCAAACATTTGTCTGTCCCCCTGTCCACCACAGCTATCTCAGTTTGGATAACAACAGACACTGCTTCTAATTACAATACATCTGGACACCATTCCAGCCACAGCATTCCCACTATCATATTTCTCTTCATAGTGCCTCTTCTGATGAACTGAAGAAACAAATATAAAATGTAGCAGGAAGGGTTAGGTGAAGAGCAAGTATTTTCTCATGGAAAAGCACATTGTCAATGCCATATGTAAAATGAAGAGACTTTGCCTCTCACTCAAATGCAGTAATAAATTCTCAAGAATCTAAGAAACTGCTAGCAAAGCAACCACCTCAAGACTCTGATCCATTTTTAATGTGAAAGCAAACATTTGGGGAGGGGGGAAAAAAAAAGATAAAAATATCTCCAAAGAAGCACAATAATTATTCAGTACAGCTTAACACTGAGATCCCATCAGAAAAGAGAGATAATTAAAAACAGACTCTGTGTGAACTGACACACAGCTCAGCCTGGATGGATACTGAAACAGAATCATTAAGAATGCAAGTGAAGGCATTGACAGTGCGAAGGCAGAGCAGCAGGCTCGGGAGTGAGGAAATAAGCAAGCAGCTGCTACATATCAGCACCCTCTCATACGTGCCGCAGAGTCAAGGGGAAAAGGCTCCATGGCAGAAGGGCTGTTCCTGAAGAACAAATGAGGGCTCCTGCCCTCCTCAGGGGCTTTAATATTATCCTGAAATGACAGGAAAAGTTTTGTGTTTTTTCCTAGTGTGCTCTAGAACATGCTTCCTCCTCTCCATCCCTCCTAGGAAAACAACAACTGAGGAGTTTTTGTGAACACAATCTAAAATGACTTAATCTGTTCTTTTGGCCCACCCAGAATATCTCCAGCATCTTGTTCTTCAAATTCATAAATCAACAGTACTTCTTTCCAATACTGTATTCTTTTCTTTTATGCCAAACCAGACCCTCATTTCCTCTGGCCTTGGATCCCCCCTCAGAGCCAATGTATACCTAAGCTTGTGATTTAGTCTACTGAGCAGAATTCTTCAGGAGACCAAACATGGGTTTATGCATAGAGAAAAGAAACCTAGGACTATAAAATCCTATGCAATTTCACATCCCTGCTTT
>NW_010170582.1:28225-33293 GCF_000695765.1 Mesitornis unicolor | reverse complement strand
GCAGGAGACTGGAAAATGTTTGCATTTCAGCAGTTATGAAGACATATTGTCACTGTTAACATAGTTCCTTCTGAGTCACAGCTTTTTAGCCATCACTTTACTTTTACAAAGCTTTTAATCTGGGAATCACAGAATCACAGAATGGTAGGAGCTGGAAGGAACCTCGAAAGATCATCCAGTCCAACCCCCTGCCAGAGCAGGAACACCTAGACCAGGTCACACAGGAATGCAGATATTAAGTAATTTATCTGCTAATTCAAAGCACCAGCAAGATTTGAATCTGGATTTTTTCATTTACTTCTCTCATGATGTTCACATCTCCTTTTGCAAAGTGCCCACCTTCAGCATGCCTTAGTTTCAGGGTACACAATTTCAGGTTCTCTGAAGTATTGACAGCAGGGGTTCCCCACCCTCTCCCAAATCAGGTCTTTTTCCAATAAATGAAGCTGTACATCCAAACATCATTCATCACTTTTGCGAAACATGCTTTCAGCCCCCACAGAGAAGCAGCTATTAAGTGACAATTTTACCATCACTACCCTCCCTCCCAAGACCAGCCAAAGACTCTGTTGCAAAGCAAACAGAAAAATTCATATCTCCAGAATAAGTTGGTATTTTAGTCAATGTATTCCATCTGATGGGTCTCACACAGCTTAGTGGGCTGATGCTGTGCAACCAGCTATTCTCAGATCTTTAAAACCAGACAAACTCTCTGTACAATCAATAAGAGGTCAAAGAATGACATGGTACAGGAATTAGTCTGTTCAAAACATTGAAAGTATGTAACCTTTGGTTCATTACGAATCACAACACACCCTGATGGTGTTAAAATTTCCTGGTATAACCACACACGTGATTCTACTCATGGAATTGCCCTTTGCAGTTTCTCATACAATATTTAATCCTTGGCTCAGACAGGTGACGATTTCAGTAATAGTGATTCTGGACATGTCAGTTCTGAAGTCCTATAATAAGCTCTGCAATATACTTATTTAAAGTAGTAGTGAAGCTTCCTCAAGAGACAGGAAAACAAGCACACAGCATCATAATGTACTATGTCATATCTACACTACAACATACAGGGTATATATAATAAGTATGAAAAAGACTGTAAAACTCTGTGCTTTAACTACTTGTCATTGCTGACCTTGAGATAATATTCAAATTAAGAGAAGTACAAACAGCAGAGTTTAGAAAGCACAACCCAAGTTATGTGTCAAAGCTAGTAACATACACAAATTGTGTGCTACAACAGCACACGCTATAGCTTATGCATGGAAGAAGTGCATAAAAACAATTAAGACTGGCTGATTGCAGTTGAGAAACTGGATGGATCAAGTTCACATGTAGTTTTCTTTAAAAAAAAAGAGGAAACAAAGGCTGGCCCATTTGCCAAACAAATGTCCAAGTACAGCAAGTGCGCTCTGTAGGTTCTCTAAGAACAAGATTACAAGCAAAAAAACTCTGGAAAAAGTAATCTTCCTCGTGGTACCCTCCAGTCTCAAAAGTAATTTGTTTTAAGGGGTAAGAGAAAGGTTACAGCCTAGGGATAGACAGGGCACTAGTTATGTGAAATAAAGCTCCATTGGTTTTAAAATTTGTAAAAGACTGTTAATTTTTAATTATTTTTAAAAACACCAAGCCTTCCAATTCTCCCATTCTCTGTAGACTAGAAGATTAAATGTTCCCTGGTATATATTTGAGCAGAAGACACAATTTGAGTTCTGCCATGTGCATCTGCTAGAGAGAAATTTATTCTGGAGAGCCAGAAGGCTGCAGTGCTGGGGAGCCATTGGGACTGGAACTAGGTATTGTGGGACATGTATGGGAAGTGGACAGGGCTCAGGTACAGTAATGCTGAAAAGGAATGGAGAGATGCTGCCTACCCCAGCTACCAACTTCCATCTTCACTCCCTGCTCTGCTCCACTGCCAGTGACTCCATAGCAGTTCACCACTTCCCTGGAGAGATACCCTTCCACTATGATGAACACTGTGCAAGTACTTTAAAAATTGAGAAGGAGATTGAGGGGGTGTACCACATCTTCTAGGATCACAGCAAAAGGAAGTGAGAGGCAAGAAAAGAGTACAACAGCAACTATGCCCTAGAACACTGGAATCAGGGTACAAAAATAAAGTTATACATCCACATAACTCATCCTTTCACATGTTGGAAAAGTGCAAGAAGTGAACAAGTGTGTATATTGGGGTGTGGCCTCATTAGTTTGATCCACCAAATTAGCTCGTGCCTTGCCAGATAGGTATGAAACAACACCACTCCACATTAGCATCACTCTTTATCCTTCTGGTTTGAGGGCAATGCAAAACAGAAGACTACAGACGGGAAAAGCTAGGAAGAGGGAGAGAAATCAGATCTGTTATACTTATTTTTGTGGATCAAACTGGGCACTTGACCCTTTGCCAATTATGAGAAGTGACACCTTCAAGAGACAGAGCAGAGGAACAACAAAATGCATTTCCAGAGCATTACTAAGCACTCTGCCTAAGGCATTCAGGTCATTTGACAACTGCAGGTTCTTTCTTATGCAAAGTTATATAAGCCTCTTTGCAAGGAATTAATACCAAAGGGCAATAGGGAGAACTGTAATTTCTAAATAAGCATCTGTGTGCCCAAATTCCTGGGACATATACTCACAGACTTGCATCAGGGTCAGGAGCAGCTATTAATTATTATGATACCTTCTCATGACTGCTAACAAGGCTGATGCTATCCTGGTTTTGTTGGTTTGGGGTTTTCTGTGCCTTTCTACATTTGTTCTGCACCAGTTCCTACTTTAAACGGCTTTGCAAGTTATTCATCTTGATCTTTCTATGCATGCTGAAGCTTCAAAGATAGAAATTTTGAGTATTAGTCACAATGATCACCACTTCCTTTAATGTGAAGTGTTTAAGAACTTTTAATAGTGTTCCAGCCAGTTTAGAAAAAAACCAACCTGTGCCATGATGGATATTCTAGTATCAAAATTTTCTGTCAAAAGAGAGCAGCTCCTGTTATTGTTTACATCCATGCTTGCTTTAAAGGAAACAACAAAAAAGCCTTTAATAAAAATAAGAAACAGCTATCAAGAAGCCGCTATCAACAGTAATTCAACAAAGTCAACAAGTATAGAGCTACTCTTCTTTATTATATGACCTCATCCACAGGGCACTGGTTTTTGTGTTGTTTGTTTGTTTTAAGAATTAAACAAACATCAATGGTTAACATAACTTTGCAGTGCTTATCAGAATCAGGCAGTGAAAGTGACTGCCATGGATTTATTTCTCTACAGAAAACCAGAAAGTAAACAAGTGAGTCACAACACTTTAGCTTAACTTTCAGTTGCCATTGGTAACATGCTAAAAGCCATAACTCTGGTACTTCTGCAGAAATTTACCACTACACACCAGTTGAGAATCTAGTTTGTAATTTATCCAAGTAACACAGAGTAATATGAAGCCATTTTATAAAATGTTTTTTGTTCTATTTCCCATTCTGCAGTTGATCAAGAGCATACCACCTCACTGGAAAGTTTCTTAACAGTTTGCTTACACACAACTGCATGTAAACTGATTTCAATTAAATCCCATCTTCTGATCCTTTCATTCATGGCCTTTCATAGCTAGGGATTTCCAACAAGAGAAACATATAGCAGGAGCACAGTTCATCCACTCATTATAATCTCCTTTCGAATTATTAATATTAATATCTTGAGCTTCAAATGAGAAAGCTCTATTAATATATTGAGCTTCAAGCCAGAAGCAAGACAAAGACTTTGTGCTCCCTTCTACTGATCAAATTCAGGATCTCAAACATCTGTCTCAAACAGCTCAAGCTTAAAGGGATCTCCATTTCTGATACTGTCACTACTTACAGATCTAGGTAAGTCAGTGCCTGTTGCAGGCTGTAAGGTTACTCAGCCCTAATACAAGATTACCCTCAACAACAGAATTTTCTCATGTGGCTTTCTTCAGCCCAGTTTGTGTCTCAAGTGACAAGGTCTCCTCAAGCTCTGTAAATAATTCATGCATTTGTGGTTTTTGAATTCTCTGAAGGCACCAGTCCATTATCTGGTTGTTTATTCTTAAAAAAGTACACATTATTATTTCCCTCCACTAAAAACTTGAAACAGTTACATTCACTCACCTTCTGACGGCTAGGACTGGATGGATGCACACCAGCCATTGACACCAGAGAATCAATTGTTTCCAGCTCCTGTTGGTAAAAGGTCTGAATTTTGTTTTCTAATAGAAAGCCTTTCACTTTCTCATGCAGCAAAATGACTGAGAAATTCTGACCCTCCAGGCCACTAGAAGGATACACAGAACATGTCAAAATGCAAGAAATAAACTGCTAACGCTTTTTAGAACAATTACCTAGTGTCAGCCTGCTAACTTTTTTCAAGGTTTTCAAATGTCAATAGGTATTTTACTGTCCTTAAAGAATCTGAACCCTTAATTAAAACATCCTATTTTTGTATGCAGCAAACATCCAACAGTTCCTTTTCAATTAGTTGCTGTAACAGTGTTTTGATTTTAAGAGTTGCAGCCTCTGAAACCCCACTACATTCACCAGACCTGCCAATAACCAGCTACCCTTAAACTGGATACAGGAATGACTGTTATGCATTTATGACTTGATGGTGACAAGAGCAGCAGAAGTTGACAGCATTTTGATGGAACAGTTCCTTATCCTTACACAGAAAACAGTATCAGACAAGAACACTCTTCCATCTAATCTGTTGACCTCACCCCCAAATCTTGCTCGAAACCCCAGGTTTTTTTACTGGATACAAGGGATCTGCACAGAGAATTTTACTACCCTTCTAATATTTATTCACTTTGGTTCAGCATTATATTTCTTTTCTCAGATTATGGGCAGGTATCTCAACTGTATGGATCATGAATTATTTGGGAGAAAAGCGGGCTGCTAGTGTAAGCTTGTGCAGAGTCGTCTAAATCACAGTTAGGCCCTGTTCTATCTTTCTCCACAGTTATTACAATATCAAATAAACACTAATAAAATCCCACAGTTTGCCCCAGGAGCAGTCTGGATACTGCATTTACCTCTTT
>NW_010170582.1:5203-28194 GCF_000695765.1 Mesitornis unicolor | reverse complement strand
CGGGGCCTTGGAATGGTTTATCGTAAACTTCTCTATAAAGACAAGGGAGCTCCAGCATTCTTGAAATCTGAACATCACACACAGGATCATCCACTTTATCTGGAGCAGAAAAAAGAACACACATACTTGGCCAGGACTGCCATACCAATCTTTCAAGCAAGCATACCTGAGGCAGCACAACAGAGCTCCATGTGCCAGTATTAAATTGGCAAATTTTATTCACTGTTGTTTGTATAAAAGCAAAACCACAAAGGCCACTCCTGTTTTTACAGTTTACAAAGAGGTAAATGACTTCTTGTGGTGCATTGCAGATTATGCTTTTGACTGACAACTTATTTAACTGGAATTTATGATCCCTATTTTACATTTCAGCAGTCTTTATCCATTAGATGAAGTTAACACATACTAAGGAATTTTATCTGGGCCAAACTGAAAGCAATTTAGAGGCTATTTGAATTGCGTGGCTCTCCTTAAATGAAACAATGGTATTATTGCCAGCTCTTGAATACTCTGTATATTAGTAAATCTTCTGTCTGGAAAAGAAGGTTGAATTCCCTCTCAGGTTTTAGCTAGAGCTGAGATATCTAGACCTTTTAATCTGAGCTACACTGGGTTTTTAAAAGACAGCCTTCCCTCCCACCAAAGGAATAGTTTCGGTATTGCCTCTGAAATATTTCACTGTGCAAACCAACTCTTACACAATAGCAGAGACACGGAGGAGAGAAGTTACCTAACTGGAAGCAGAACCCTGCTGCCCCAGGAGCTGTCAGATACAGGGGCAGCACCTGCATGCAGAGCTGTGTCTGAGTGACAATGAGGAACAATTCACAGTCATGCTGCAGAGCCAGAGAGTTTAGAAGAACCTGGGCTTCAGTGGTACAATGTGCCTATATGCTGTTGTCTGTCCATGGAATGGATTATACAGTCTGTGACAAACAGCAATGTTTCTCCAAAGCAGTTAATGCTCTTGATGAAGTGTGAAAAAAAGGTCAACAGCTCCCTTCCCATGGGCTTTTTTGGCTGTTCTACTTCAAGACAAAGAAAATTGAAGAGCAAGTTACTCTCACAGATACTCAGCCACAGCATCTGCATAGTATTCTTGTATGCATGCTAGTCAACATTTATAGATTTTTAAGGAATGCCTCATTTACAGGCAATTTAATTCTGCGCATTAAGTAGCGTGTTTTCTAACCTTATACTGCTAAAACTGAAATAAAGACATACAGATGAAAAACCCCTTTAGAAAAATAAGATGCCATAAAATAAAGTGGAAATTATGAAATTAATAACATACAGCTTAGATCTTCTCACAAATTCAGACAACTGAGTTACATATGTCACAGATCCGTAGCACTCACAAAAACATGACGACTGGATTTCTCGTTGTTGCCTGTACGTTCGGATGTGACCTCTGACCCTGACAACATCTCCAATCTCCAGCTTGGTTTTCTGCCTCATCATTTCTTGGAGTTTCTTCATCTGTTCAAGCACAATATGACTGCTGGGTGTGCCTGGACAACCTGTAAAAAGTAAGGGAAAGGAAATCAAGCATTAAGGCCAAGAAGACTTTCCTTTTGCATTCATGCAAACACCTAAGCATCACAGGAGTCATATTACTAAAAAAAGGGTAAAGTCCCAGGCTTCGTGTGTCCTGAGCAGCAAAACTTTTGGTGGACCAAATTAGTTTACAGTATTATATTTATCTAAATAGTTCACCTGGGAAAAGTGTAAAAGAGAGGAGATACTGATGTACCACTGAAAATGTCATAGATGGGTCGCAAAATTGAAATATTAGTTTAAAATGAGTTTTGTCAGGTTTTGATTTTGTCATGCTAAGATGGGTGAGAAGGGGAAAGAAAGATCAGCTGAACTTTTTACATAAAAGAAAGATGAGTCATCTGAGGTGGGGCCAAAGTATTCATGTGATGCGATTTGGTGTCTACACTGAGGTGAATGTAACTTGACAGAACTTCACATTTACGTAACACACCTTCGCAGACTATTTCAAGGAGTATTTAATGCAACTCTTTCAGTGAATTTAAGTTCCTCATAAAAAAATGATTTGATTGTGAGTCCCCAAAATATTTTTGGAAGGCTGTACCACAATATCACCTCTCTAAAAGTGAGAGCTGTCTTCTAGATTCCAGTTGGGATTGTTTATACCACTTGTCGTATCATTGTTAAAAGTAAGCAAGCATGAATTATCTGTCTGTATAAATGGGCTTGTTCCACAGGCATCAGAGTTTAACTTCTACATCAAGCTTTTGTTTCCTCTTTCTATGCATATGTAGCCCTAACACTGGCAGATGACACTAGTAACATTTATTTCAGTAGGATTTGATCAACTCCATAACAGGGTTGTCAGTCTACTAAATGAGCTTTCAAGATCCAAAGTAGAAAGTATTCCATACTTTAGTCTGTGAGAAATGGTGGGAGAAAAAGCAAAGAGAAAGCCAGACACAACTGAGTGCAATAATAGATTAATTTCATATGCACAATTTCTGCACAATTAGAACTTTCCCAAATTGTAAAAGACCGCTGACATCCTCCCACTTTGTTTTAAGCTACTTTCGATTCATCACTGACAGTACATGCATGAGCAGGAGGAGAATATGAATGTAAACTAAGAGGAGAAGCTGAATCCTGAAACCACTGTAATCACAAGGGTGGGGAACATACACCAGGTTGGCAGTCAATGGACTGACTTTAGAAACTGAAGCTGTGGCATGTGGGGAAAAAAAAACAAAACAACAAAATACTCACACAAAAGTTGAATTTGGTCTTTTGCAAGTTTGGTCATTTACTAGATTACATAAGACAGACACAAGCAAGAAAGTACAGTCAAGAGGAATTATTTATTTGACAAATTACCTGAGAAAGATGCTTCTGCTACCATGGGATTTTTCCAGCAGACACAATTTATAACTCCAGTACTATCATCTACTATAAAAACAATAAAAATAAAAGAGCAAGAATTACAGAGTAAGAAAGCAGGTAATGATGTTCCAAAAAGTGAAGATACATAGATATGGAGGGAGATGACTGCCAAGGATCTCTCGTTTCCAACTAGTCTGAAAGGGAAATTGGGTGCTCAACTCCTACTTACACCTCTGAAATCATCTCCACGGTTGTTTCAGTCATGGAAGTAGCTCAGCACCAGACACCATGCAAAGTAACAGGTATATTCTCAAACAAATATCAAGCACTAATTTAAACTATAAGCCTTCAGTACATATATTGGATACTAAAGGGTTATAATCTCATTGACAAGGTCAGAAGAAGAATGTGTGGAAAGCCAAAGCCAGACAAATTAAAATAGGAAAGCAGGCACAAAATGCAGAAGCATTACTGTAACAGTAAGAAAACAGCACCTCAACACTGGGGGGTACAGTCATGTGAATAGACTATGAGTGCTGCTACTTCCAGCTGCATTGATTTCCACATTAACACTGCACAAAGTCTGCTGGCCTTTCCCATACGAGAGGATGTTCCAGAGAGCAGAAAGGCAGCTCCTCCAGCCAGGAAGGACAGATGTGCCATCTATATACAGTGCATATTTGTGGTTCTGCTCTAGGCCAGGAATTCCAACTTAAAGTTATACATACTGGTGGCATGCAAGCCACTTCCGTTGCCAAAAAAGCTTAACGCCTTCTCCTGAGCACAGGAGCTGTTTAGCTCTTCCTGTTTTGCTAGTACCTAATCAAAATAAGTTTTGGGACTTCTGCCCCAGGCACTGCATTGTCAAGTACAGTAGAACAAGACAAAACCCAAAGAACACTAAAAAACTCTCAGAAGAATCAATTGCTCTGCAGATCAAGAGACTGTATAGAGATGGCACATCCAACAAACACTCCCTAAATAAAAAGGCACTAAATGTATGTCAGGTCACAGCAAGGACCACATTTCATGTCCAGCTAACACTCCAAGTGCCTTGCTCCTTGAATGTAGCCATCTCCAAGACTGAGCTTCCACTCTTCACCAATTGGAATGTGCAATTATCTTCTGCTCCTTAAACCAGAGCCATGACTACAAAAGTAACAGCAGTGTTTACCAGGAAGGTACTGATTGGTACCTGCAGTCATTTCCTCTGGGAACCATCGAATCAAAGCAAAATACCTTTGCATTGTCTCACATGTTTTGAAAAAAATCTCCCTATTTGGGGGGGTTCAATTTCAAATCATTGTCTTGCCTTCCTGTTTTCCAGTGGCTTAGCTGCATATTCATAACAAACATACAGCATTTATTAGACGCAGGCAATTCCAAATTCCATCAGAAAAGTATGCTCGTCTCATTGCTATCCCCATTTTCAATCTGCTCTGTCTGCAGCTATTTCACCAGCTTCAGTTTTGTACCAGAGCATAGACGATGATCTGGCTGGCAGGATTTCCTCTCCTTGGTACAGACAAAAAGCAACTACTTCAGTAGGAGTGAGAGCCCACACATATCACGCCAAGCCATTAATGCAGGCCAGCAACAGCAATAAGAAAGAGAGCAGATGACATTTCACTGTTACATTACTGCAGCTTCTAGATGTTCCAGCTTGCAACCGGCTCTGTTGCACCAACTGTGACAGATATGCTTCCTAGGAAGGAAACAACACAAACGAGACTGAAGGATTAGGAGGCCAGGCTCCTCTCCTCAATGTAACAGCTGAAAATGGGGTCCTGGAAAGACACACGTGTTCTTGACCACACAGGGAACCTAGTAGCAGAGCAGTGTTCAGAAACAAAAGTTCTCCCAGTTCACAAATAAAAGCTTTGAGCAAAAAGGCTAACAACTCCTGAACCAAAGATGAATGAAAACTCTTGCAATTCTATTCTAATCAGACAGGAGAATGTGAATCTATTTTAAATGCCCTCAAGGGGTCTACAAGCCTTTGAAGACTTCCTGTGCTCCCTGTGCCACCCTTCATCTCCTTGGGTTTAAACTTCTGTTTGTTTGGGTTTTTTGTGGGTTTGGTTTTTTTTTTTCCTGTTTTGTTTGGTTTATTTGGGTTTGGGGATATTTTTGACTCATATATTAACTATTTGAGAGGTAGCACTCTCAAAGCTACCTGGTAAATGAGATAACTGTGATCATTCTAATTTCTTTGTAGCAAAAAGGGTATGGTTTTTGTAGGGCCTGCCTACACGAGCCAACTGAGATCTCAGTGAGATTTTGTTTGTTTGTTTGTTTTAAGGCAAGTGCCTTTCAGCCTTTCAAAATAGTTCTGGAGTACAAGGAAGGAACACCACATCTGATATTGTTTGGTTTTGTTAAAAGGGAAAGGGAAAAAAAAAATGTCAGAAGGGTGCATTAACTAAACTCCTGGAATGATAGAATGGTTTGTGTTGGAAGGGACCTTAAAGCTCATCCAGTCCAACCCCTGCCATGGGCAGGGACACCTCTCACCAGACCAGGCTGCTCAAAGCCTTGTCCAACCTGACCTTGAACACTTCTACGGAGGGGGTATCCACAACTTCCCTGGGCAACCTGTGCCAGTGTCTCACCACCCTCACAATTTCTTCCTCATGTCCAATCTAAATCCACCTCCTTCCAGTTTAAAGCCATTACTCCTTGTCCTATCACTACATGCCCTTGTAAAAAATTAAAACATCAACTACACTTTAATTGGATATCCTTCTCCTAATTGTTCATAATAATAGCAATAAACAATTAAATCAAAATGTCAAAATCAAGTTTTGCACAGCATATTTCTTTTTAGCCAGGAAAGAGTCAATTCACTCTCTTTTACAGTTCTTTCTTTGTCACCAGTTCTGGCTGTATGGTTTTCAGCACGGAGAAGACCCAAAATTTTGTTAAAATCAGTGGTGTGTATTCTGAAGTAGACGGATAGGGAATGGAGGAAGAGATAGTGGCAGTGACACAAAGACATTTCAGTTCTCTATCAGAGAAAAAGTACAAAGGGGGAATTGCTTTCTAAGTCACTTTTAAGCAGATGGAAAGTGAGCAAGTACTGAGCAGTGCGTGGCACTCAAACTGATGCAATGCCTGCTCTGTGACTCATCATCCAGAGTCTGTTGAACTGAGAGATGCAAGAAGTTACAAGCAGGAAACTGTTTAAGAAGTTACGATTTTATGCTGCCAGAGTCAGCCTGCCTGAAAGGGAGGGCAGGCTGGGGAGGGGCACCCTGGCAGGTAGCCTGAAAGCTCAAACCAGGAACCGCTGGAACAAAGAGCAGAGTTGATGTGAGAGGAGAGCAGGAAGCCAGGCTCAGTGAGAGCTGTACTTAAAGGGCGGCTGTCTAACACTAAGGCCTTCCACTACTCTGCAGTTTCTTTTTATTTCAGTTCCTCCATTTTCTGCCTCGATCAAGCTAACAAGTTTACATCTGAACTAATGCTGACAGTAACATGGGAAACCCTTGCCCACAGAATTGCTTTTGCCTTGGTCATTCTGATTTTGTCTTCCTCTGTTCTCATGAAGTGATAACTGTATTTGCATACTAGTGCAATAAAAGAATAACAGCTGACATTCAATTGATGTTTCAACACTTCATTGCATCATCAATTACGTCTCTGCCTCTTAACTTAGCTGCTTGTTCAGCCTGTGCTGCTTCAAGTGCCAGAGAAACTTGTACTTCAAAATATTTACTGTGAACTTATTTAGCATAATGGCAGGATAATAATGAACATCCAGAAATTAGACTAAAAAAACAACTAGAAAATATCCACTCTCTGAAACTTGCAGGGACATTCCTATACAGCACAGAGTCAACTCTAAGCAGCTGTACCCAGTGCAGGGTATACTATATACACTAGCAGGTAATGCTACTCTGCAGCAGTCTGGTGCAACTGCAGGTGTTGTGGGACCCCGTTAAGCTGAATACTCTATCTGCACAGTACTCCTGCAAATCAGGGAACTGCTGCTGCCTCGATTGTAAAAGTGAGGGAATTGGGTAAGAAGAGGGGCTCCATGACTTACCTCCATCAGGTGGAAACCCACGGCAGAGGAAGACAACCGGACATGAGTCCTTCAAGTGCTTCAACAGAATCTATACATTTAGCTTCCCCTTCCTAATGTGAGATGACCTCCCCCATCTTTTGGGACTTGCCATGTCATCACTACCCCACTCTGCTTTTTCTCCAGATGAAAAAGACAGCTGAACAAAATGACAGACTTTTCCATGTTAATAAAATAGTCTGAATATTGGGTAAAGCAATACGAAGGAGACAGCTCCCAGTTGGTGTTGGCAAGGACTGGCACTACGATGCTTGAGTTAGATTGCTAAGGCTCTTACACATCTAAACATAAACAAGCTCCTGACTGCTATTAAAAATTGGCTCCAAGATATGACAAAAACATGCAAAAAGTCAGAAGGGATTTCTAAGTTTCAGGAAAGCAAGAAGTGACTTCCCATTTGCAGGCACTGTTAAATCTGTTCATATATGAGAGGAAGATGATGGAATCCAGCGGCAAAGCAATAACCAAAATTAATATTTGCTAGATGACCCCAGATGAATCATTTACTCTGCTTTAACTATTTGTTTCTCTACTTTTATGGAGATAAACAGTAGCTTCCCTACGTTTGCCAAGTCATCTGATGATGCAGATACACATTATATTAGGGTAAGAGCACAGTTGTTTCAAGAACAATGATCAAATAAGGCAACCTTTAAGGTCTAATGGTAACTAAGATTAGAAGGCTGATAAGTGCAAGAAGAAAGAAACTTTTCTTACCTCCATAATTATAAAAGGCTTCTCGCTCCTTCGTTTGAACCACTATCCCGACAACATCCACCTGTCTTACTGGATGTCCATTATAAAAGAATATACCTAGACACAGAACATTCTTGGTAAGTGTAAATATGTATTTCTCGCAAAATTCTAGTTGTGACTCTAGTCACATTTGTCAGTAAAAACCATACTTTTTTACATATTTATTTCAAAATATATCTTAAATTAAAATCCTCTGGAATAGTGAGGACTGGGAACACCAGAAGAAAGAATTATCAGCTTTACTTAGGATACCAAAGTCTGCTTTTGTATAATGTCAGAACATTATTAACCTCTTGTTTTCTTGCATATTTGGATCTGTAAAACAGTTTCTTTGCTGCAGCAATTAGGATTTGGGGCTTTTTATTTGTTTCGTTGTTTCATTTTGGTTTGGTTTTGGTTGGGGTTTTTTGTTGGTTTTGGGTTGGTTTTTTTTTACAGCTTCATCAGGCTTCAGAATAAATAACAGAACACAATGGAAGCAGTTTCAGCTTCTCACAATGCAGCTGTTACTGATTAAGGCAGAGCCTCCAATAGGAAAACCAACATAATTCCATCTTTCATTTCTAAAAGAACAGGAGCCATTGGGGGCAGGGGAGAGAAACAACCCTCTTAGATTGCAGAGTACACTATGCAGTCATTGTGGATAGCATCCTGAACTGCAGTTTCTGAAATAACACATTCTGAAAACATCTCTTCCTTCAAAGCTATTTTTGTGCATCTATAAAGATGGCTTGAATAAAAAAAACAACTTGTAAAAATATGTCCAGGAAACAGTGGGGAATCAGAGCTCAGTGGACTTTGACAACACTGAGGTTGCTACAGGCTGTAATCCCTTTGAAGAGAGTAACAATTGTTGTTAACAAACACTGATATAAACATTATTCACTGCAGCTTCAGGAGCAGGAGGATATCCTCCACTACCACAAGGATAATAAGGTAAATAAGCTCCAGATATATCCTGGGCTGGCTAATTTTCAGTCAATGTGTTTTCTTCGGTTTTCGAATACTGCTGCTTTACTGAACTATGCCATCTGGGATGTTCAATAACTGTCTTCTAAAAACTAGATAACTCAAGAGACTCAGAAGGGAACATTTGGCTCCAAACACTGTGGCAAATCTTATTCTTGTAAAGGAAGAGAGAAACACTGCAGCAAGGGAGTCAGAAAAATGTTCTGTATTAAAAAAACAAAAAACCAAAACCAAAACCCAAAAATAACTTGTCCTACATAGCTGGCAGCCTTAAATGAGCCTGGAATTAACTTTCTCCACGTAAGAAAGACAAAAAAACGCCAAAGTTTCAGAAGAAATCATAGATGATCAGTCAAGCAGCTCATAAATGGAAGTTTTGCTCACAAAAATCCACTGCAATGTTTTGAAGATCCATCTATCGCTGTCATCTTAGAGCTGGCTACACTAATGGCGCAGTCACTGGTCAGGTCTGGCCACTTTTCTCTCCTCCCATTTACCAGGACACCAATCAACACTGCTATCGAAACCCTCCATAGACGTGCTCCTGGTGTATGTAATTATTCCCTAAGCCTTACAAAATCTCTATGAAACAAGGTCTGAGTCAGTTTCAGGACAATCTGTGAAGCAGAGCCTCCAAGCTCTTGACTGTGCAAACAAGCAACATGTTATTATGCTCATTTCACAGTTAGTAAGCTGAGTTTTGACAAATCAGAGACCAGATAAAACTGGTTTTCTCCATCCCCATAAACTCACATAGAACTCCACCCTTACTCTCGGAGAAACTTCTTGAATTCATTTGAAAGATGAAATTATATATACACTATTAAAAGGTGTTTAACTTGATGACTTCAAGGTGTAAATTGTTTCTCCTGCCAGTTAATTTGTTCAAACTGTGTTCCTATTAGTAGCAATAAACATATACTAAACATTTGAAGCTATGTGCAAGCACATTTAGTCCAGCTCCTCCTAACTCAGTAAATAACACAAATTAAAATGCTGTTACCACAACAGGAAGCCACAGCAGTGATGTAGGGGGCTATAGATACAGAGCTGTCTACGGCAAGTTCTGGTCATATCTTTACCAGCATTACTGAGCACTGAGCTGTTTGCCACTGCTTTAATTATTATTACCTCTTTTTATGCTATTTGTAGCTTCCCTCACTTGTTGATAAGCTGTCACAATGCAGTGGTGTATGACAGCCCTGAGAACAGCTCATTTCCATGATGTGATTATGTGTTACAACTGAGTTTGACACCCACTTTCATTTCAAGGCCTCTAAGACAACACAATTGCTGTTTTTATCTGGGAGGTTTTCCAGCCTTCTCGACACCATTTATAGCAGGCAAGTAATTGGCCAGGTTTACCCCTTTCCTCTGTTGTTTTAAGGGATTAGTCATTGTGGCATCAAATACTAATACTTAAAAATGGAAAGAAAAAAAAACTTGATTAGGTCATTCAGTCCATTTTCTCAGGGCCAAGGTAAGACCGTTCCGTACAGTAAATTCCTGGCAATCTGTGGAGTCAGGATATAAACAATCACAGTGAAGGGCATTCCACCTTTTTCCTGGGAAGTTTGCTCCATAGTTTAGCAGATGTCATTCGAAGAGTTTTTCCTGACATTCAGCCTGTGTTTCTTTCTATATCTCCTAGTTACAATTTCTTGTTTTGCACTCATTCATACTTAATTACCATTGCTTAATGACTGATTTATAGCCAATCATATACTTAGCTTCAGCTGGTCTTTAACAAATCCAGTAGAGGCAGGAAACATTGACAGCAAACACCTACCTTCTTCCTTCCCCAAAAGATATTTTTTAGTGTTTCCATTGTGCTATCATTTGTTGCCAATGAATAAGACATGCTGAAAGAGGTCTGGTTGGGTATATACACAGAACCAGGAGAATGAACAAAATTCAGGATGTCTGTTCTATGAAATTTCATTTTACTCTTTAAAGTTTGGTTTAGAAAATGATAGAGGACTGCAAGCAAGCTTAGTCGAGCAAAACAACAGATGCACAGGAAGGGGAGAAAGCTCACATGCACTAATTTTAAAGGCTGATATCTTGACATAACGGATACCACTTCCCTAGGATCATCTTAGAAAAAAGTAATAACAAAACAGAAAAAGTTCCTGAAGCAAAAGGCAACTCAAGTAAAAGAACAGGAAGGGAAGTGAGATGGGAAATTCAGGTAATTTAGAGATGAAAAACGAGAGCAGGATTGTACTTTCTAGGACTGTTCTGCTCTTGTGAAATATATTTGTTGATGTTTATAAGTTTAATTCTTCTGAGTATATTTTTGCATGTGTGTGTGTGTACTAATGTCCAAATCCAAATTATAGTACTGTTTTAGTGACATTGAATTGCTTTGTATTTTGTTTAAAAACAATTAAAACGTTTCTAACTGAAGGAACAGTTTTTACAAGATGCATTTGCTACACCAGTACTATTATAAGACTGCACACTTTAAAAAGGTGTCTAAATACTACTCTCTCTAGTACAAACATGAGCAACAGACTGTAGCCTAATTATTGCAATGGCTTTAAGACCAAAGTCTTCCATCATGTTAAATAACAAAAAGGTACATATTTTTGCAGTTTGTGAAGTCACAACATACATCAAAATGGCTGCAAGAGCCAAAAAAGCCCAAACACACCAGTCCTTTATTTCTGCAAGAATAGCACTTCTGATATCCTTGCTCTTGAAGAAAAATAAGAATAACAAAATCTACAAGGCAGAGCATATTTAAAGAGCCAAACAGATGTACCTTGTCTCTGTGGAGAAAAAAAACCAAACAACAACAACAAAAACCCAAAACCAACACAACACAAAAACCAAACCAAAACCACACACACTGCTTAGGGTTTACTGCTTTTCCTCATTAATTTTAGGTTCATTGGTTTCCTCCCTGATAATCTTGCACCTTGTTAATCTTCAATTTGAAGCAGTGAACCCTTCTACAGCAGAAAACATGCTGCAGTCTATTTAAAGTCTTTGTAGTAAAAACAGAAATTCAAGGTCAGACCCACACTGCTTTAGACAATCCACACATGTGAGTGATATTGGCTGAAGACCAGCAGGAAACAGACTACAAAGCATACAGTGTCCAACAATGGTTAGGATATAAAAGGTGTGGTATAAGATTCAGTACTTATGCCAGAATTTATAATAATGTTGTTCAAACGAATGTGGAATGTCACCTAGCTATCATATCTAGAAATCAAGCAGACAAAACCTCACAACATGTATTTGTTTTAAAATATATTAGTATCCAAAGGAAAAAACCAAAACACATACACCCAGCAATGTCATCAACTGACAACATTCTGCAACAGAGAGGTGAGGCATAAAATCTCTCTCAAATGTTGTATGGACAGTGGAAAGGTAAAACACATATGGCCAGAAAGGACCAACATGTTTAGAATTAACTTTATCAGAATATAACAAGCACTACCACACAGAGGAAACACAGTATTACCTTAATGTAAGAGGTGCACGTATATATGAGAAGAAAAGCAATTAGAATGAACATATTTTACTTTTCGCACATTTCACACACAACCTGTTGTTCTTAGAACCGTTAAAGACACCAATGCCACTTAGCTTAGGGGCATGGAAAATCACTTTGGTGGTGTTCATGAAACACTCTACAATTCCTCGATAAAGAGCACAACATAAATTATAATTCTGTCTGCATCATAATCAGCACAATTAAGTACATGCCTGGCACTTGTTTAGATTCTCTCATTTCTTTTATATCTTTAATATAGAGTCTTGCAAATGCAGAAAATAAAGGATCCAGTCCCCAGTGCAAAGAAGGTGTCTCCTCTTCATATTTCTTGGACTCGGACTGCATTCAAAACCTGTGAACAGAGAAGAATTTGACATTACTTTCTACACAGCTGTTTGCATAAGTTCCAACTGAATGAAGAAATAGTTTGTGATTTTCCACTCAATAACACAGCAGAGCTGATGAAGAGACACAGGAACTTATCTAATGCAATGTTACCTTTGTATCACCACAAGAAATATTCAAAATATCAATTCTGATGATTTACTCAAAGTACTGGGACTCAACAGCAACAACATTTTGCCCATCTCCTTCACATGAAATAAGGTTTCAGAGATTTCTCTACGGACCTGTAAATGGAGAACCAAATGCAACGCTTCTTTTAAAAAGCAGGATTGTAGGATACCAATTGGTTACTTTCTGTGCACTTGATTATTTTTCCCCTTGCATAAGATATACCCCTCGTTGATCATCCTGTGCTTTATCGTGGTGGTGGGGAGGCTCATTTTATATAAAACAAAAGCAACCAGACCTTATTTATTTTGGGCATACAGTCTGCAGTAACTTTGTAACTGTTACTTTCTCCTTTCACTTCTTCAGATTTCCCTGTTTGATGCCTGCTATCTTCTGCCATTTACCAAAGCCAATTCTCTGCTTATCACAGAGTTGATATCAAAAAACCCAGCACTCAATTCAGGAAGGATCATTGTAGAGATGCTGAAGCTGAACATATATATATTTATTTTTTTTTACTTCTCCCGTCTGTATAGCTAAATTGTTCCCATAAAGCTTTCCAGGTCACCCACAAATGGGTGTCAGCCACTTAAAGTTGTAAGGCAAAGGCATAAGTGGACTGATTCTGAATAGCATGTAACAGGTGGATTCTACGTGATTTCTGTTTTCACACTTAAATGCTAATTTGGGGGAGAAAACAGAAGGTAGCACAACATGCTAGAGCGTTGCTGACACCTACTCTACACTGTGAAAAGAACTGCACATGACAATTATATTCATTCCCTTTAAAAAAAAAAAGGAAAGAAAAGAAAAAAGGTGATACTTTGACCTTCCTTAGACTGGTTATTAGTTTTGTGAGACATAGAAAGCATTTGATTTAGTCAGTTCCATCAGTCACTTCACCTTCTAGTAACAAACTAAACAGTTTTGTTTAATAATGCAAAGCTGCTGTTCCTCCATATGGCAGTTCTCTGGTTGCTTGCTATAGTCCATGTCAAATTTAGACCATAAACTTCTCCAAGCAAACACATGGTTTGAACTTGTATTTTACTTAGCATGCTCATTCTTATAACAAAATTAGTCTTCCCTACCTCTCTCTTTTTGCTTGCAGCCTCCAGTACAAAGTTGCAAGCATTGTCCCTATGCTACTGTGCTTTTATGTCTTCTATTAAAAAAGGTGGGAGGTGGTAGAAAAAGAAAAAAAAAATTAGCCCAACTAAAGATCATGGCAAATGAGAAGAGTTCACACATCAACTGATAAACATACACACTAGGGTCAATCAAGGTTAACACAAAGTGAAGCACTGCTGGTCAGTGTCATCCTGCCTCCCACCCACAAACAGAAACTTTTAAGATATAATGTTGTCCTTAATGGTACTGCAGTCCCCCAGCTATTCACTGTGAGTGGCACTTCACCCGGACAGGAAACATGGATACAGTCACAGTCTTGTTTTCCAAGATCATCTCTTATACAAAGTAAAAGCCCTTGCTGCATCGTGCCCCTTGACTTCCTCTGCATGGTTACAAAGTCTGTCACAACTCAGCACCTGTTATTTCTCCCAGACAGACAGTGCTGACTGAGCTAACAACCCAAAGAGCGAGAATCAGATAAGAAGTCTGGCTAACTCTTTGTATTTTGTGTGAACAACCGCTCATTGGAGTAAAATGCAGAAGTCACCCCTGCACATGTGTACATCTGAGGGGAAATCAACGAAGCAGCACCACTGGAGATTAAAAATATCTGCATTTTGACATCTTAGTAAACAGTTGTAGAGTTTGAATGTTAACAGATTTGTACCCAGATGTTAACAGATCACTCACCAGAAGTCCAAACAACACTTAAATGAAGCATCTCCCCAAACCTTTTACTGCTTCCCTGTCCTGAAGGAGGCTTGCTGCAGCAAAACCTCTGTCCCTCTATCTCAGAAACTACTGGGAGTTAAATCTCAAATTCTGGAGCTTCCCTCTAGCTCCCAGGCCTTGTTACAGCTCTTCACTGGCGACATTTACACCCATCACATGTATCTTCATGTACACAACCACCCTGCTTCCTCCAAGTCTCCTACAGAGGCACCAAGTTTAATCTTACAGATCTGGCAAAGATTCTTCGCTAAAAAGTAAATCGCACCTCCAGCACCACAAAGGCATCACAAGATGTCTTCAAGTCCAGAGGACAAATATGCTGAAGTTGTGACTTACAGACACTCCATCCACAGCAGACTGGGACAGTGAAACCATGCTCCAGCCACTCACTCGCAGGGCAGTCTCCCCTTGCCTGTTCATGGTCCCAACAGCCCTCCCAACCTCTGCCACCACCCAAAAACAATCTCATTTTCTTTCTTCCCTCCCAAGTGGCCACTTGGTAGCTACAATTGGACAGTGACCTATTTAAAGCCAAAAGCTTGTGGTCTGCTGAGGGGGGAAGAGATTTATTGCCTCTTGTACTGCCTGCCACCACACACTCCTATTACAAGTCCATTCTTGTGGTGTTAACAGCTCGTATAGCAAAGGGAGATGTTAAGTCAGAGAAGCAACCCTTTCCAAAGTATCTATTTTTCAGTTAGTTTCCAAGCTTGTTTCAGGCACTTTTGGTGAAAAGCGATGATAAGGCTTAGCAATACAAGCACATTGATAGTACTAGAAAACATAATTCTTACAAGGCAGATCTTCCAACCAATTTCTCTTTTGCTAGATAACTTTTTCGTAAGTTGGCACAGGAAGCCTCTCCATCCCAGGCAGAGTATCCTCGGGTCAATTAATTAGTGAGCCATCCTGGCAAAAGTGGAACTTTCCATTAAGCTGGAAGTGTTTTCAGCTCTTAACTGGTACCATTGGTGACATGCTATCAGCCAGAAGATAACAGCTGCCCTGTACAATGAAGAGCCAAGTGGCAAATAGCTGGCATTGTGGAGAGGCACAGCATTATCATCAATGAGAACACACATAGCTAACAATAGACAATTCTGAGCAGCTACTGTGTGTACAAATGTTTAAGAATTAAACTGACTTTGGGTAAAAGACGATGATAAGGCTTAGCAATACAAACAATAGAGCCCTAGCAAAAGGTCATCCCTTTCTGCATTTTGTTTTAAATGTAGTGGAATGACTTTATGTTTGCTGCAGTGCAAGGAATTCAATCCCGCTACAGAGAGGCATCTGGTCCACAAGTTTATTAGATATGTTATCTGTATTGTATTTTTACCTCTCTATAAATAACCCAAAGATAGGCTATAAAGGCATAATCAAAAACAAAAAAGGAATTAAGTTTTGCTATTTGGACTGCTTCTTGGGAAAACAGTTCTGTTTCAAAGGAAAAAATCTCAAGTTTACACAGTAGTTATCTAAATAGAAATAAACAAAAAGCCTCAGCTTGAGATTATTCTAGACACGAGCATATTAAAATAAGGCTCTCTACTGCTACTGATGTTAGCTCTCCTAACTGAGGTGAGAATTAAACCAAGCCCATAGTCCCCAGAGTTACCTTGTGAGCTCAGCAAGGTATGATCCTAAAAGGGAAGGAAGGGAAACCAAGCATAATTGGCAGCCTTCCCAACAATGCCACAACCCAAAACCAAGCCTATTTTCTTTCTTCCCTCCCAAGCAGCCTACTTAGTAGCCTTATTAGAATAGCTCCCCATTTAACACCCAAGTGATTTGTTCAACAGAACCAGCCCTGGCCAATAAATTTATTGGCTCCTAGTCTTATGTTTACCATGTACCTTTTTAGAAAAATGCTCAATGATTAAGAATTGGTCTTCAGATCCTAGTGAAATGGAAACCTCAAAGAAGAGTATTTGTTTTAAGGATTCTTGTCTTTTCTCCAGATGTGATCAACAGCTAAAGCTCTTGGAGAAAACGGCCTTAGTTTGAGATGAATTGTTTGGAGGCATTGAACAGGTATCTGTCCAGCAGCTGTCTGCAACTGCTGGCAGAGCACTGCAAAGATTCCTCCTCAGGTTAGCTGTGAATCAGCAGCAGAGACTATTTACCCATTAGTACAGGCATCTTAAGCATCCTACCTGCCTTCTCCAAAGATTGCCATTACCATACCAGCACTGATGATTTACACAGGAAGCAGCTCCTGAGCTGCTAAGAGTTGCCAAACCAGTGCACTAAAAAAACCTTGAAGTCACCATTGGTTTACTTGAATAAATCAGGCTACAAACTGTGGCTGTTAAAGAATTGCTTCATGGATCAGCCATCCCTGCCACAGAGAAAGCAACTTGTGGAAAGTGGAACAAAGCCAACAGCTGGGTTTTATAACAGCCTCTGTCCTCTGAATTGAACTCATCTGTGTTTGAGTCAACACCCTATGTGATAAATGAGTATCATTCAATCCATCAGGATCAGCAGAGGCAATTCCAGCACGATACAGTTAAAAGACACCATATTTCAATAAATGTTTTTGATTACTCAAAGCCACATACAGCATTTTAAATGAAAAACAATCAAACCCAATACAACTGTATGATACAACTGTATCATAGTAAGCTGGAAAGCAAAGCCTTTGGTTACAGATAATATGGAGTAGATTCTTAAAATGAAACTCACCCATGTATTTTTAAAAATACGTAATTACAAAAAAGTTTTCAGCACCAGTAACGAGATGAAAACTATTGCCGAGACCAAAATACATCAGTGAAAGGGAAAAAAGGCTCCTGAAAAAGGTGTATGTTGACACCAAACGTACAGCTGTTAGAAAGCTATCAAGCAATAAGATAAGGTCAGTTTGGATCCACTCCCTACCTGGTGATTCTATTACAAAAATCAATGTAGGGTAAGCACTTTCAGTCTTTCTTAATAAATTACTGTCAACTACTGCTCATGTGAAGTCCTGTAAGTTTAGATGCTAAATGCTGCAACAAGTGTCAGTAAGGGCACTACATGTCCTGTAGGTCTTATATACAGGGTAAGTACAGTTCCAACTTCTAAAATATTGTTTTGAAACAAAATTAAGAGAGCTAGAACTCCTCTGAACTTCTAGAAGTTTAGCAGTTCCTGAAATGCGAACATCTCTCTAAGCTCCTGAGGTAATACATTTACCAAAAAGAAATAATGACAGAATTTTTCTTAAAGATAGTGCTTGAAATTTTAAACATTATGTGTCTTGTAATTACGTAAGATTATATTACAATACACTTCCCCCGACAAGAGAAGATGGTGGGAGACAAAAAACCCATCAACAGAAACTTTAGTCAGTTGGGAGCCTATCAGCAACATAGAAAGGTATTGCCCACAACACCTATAATAAACAGGATGCATATAGGTGCAAAAAAGCACCTTATTTTATCGATAAGCTGAAACCAATACTGTGTAGTAGTTTTCCATTGGAGTTAATATCTCCATGTGGTAACCTGCAATGTATTTCCCCTCTCTGTTTTTTCCAGACAGAGCAGCTCCTCCAACGTCAACTGTCTTAGAAGGCAAGAGGCAAAGCCTGCAGTTCTACATTGCCTTCTTTGGCATCACAACTTGTTTTATATGCAAGTTAAACTTTGCAACAAGGTGTTGGCACCCAATTTTCCAAAACCATGACTCGGGAAAACTAACAAGGAAGAGTGCAAAACAACAAACAGTAGAAGGAGCTCCTTCTGATACTTGTCCCATGCATTAGTCACAAGATATTTTCCTACATATCAAGGAATCAGCAAAGCACTCAGAGCTTGCAGCTTACCATAAATAAAGCAGTAGTAGTAGTCACTACTGATAGAAAGCTTCACTTGCCATTTGTATTTTAAAGCTATTGTATAATCAAGCTGAAGCATCTCCTTCAACTAATTCTCTAACCTGTCTCGAGTGAGGGCAGGAGGAAGTCAATGAAGATGATTAATTCTCTCTGAAAGCTCTTAATCACCTACAGTGCTGCCAGAATGAGCTAAGCTGCTGAAAAGACATTCTTTCACTGGGAGAGAAGGTTCTCAGCTATTAGTGTGAAATAAAAACAAACAAAACTAAAAATAAATTACATTTATAAATAATAAGATTGCTGCTTGGGAAAACAGCACTATGGAAGCTTTGATAGCAAGAGGATTCCAAACAGGCTCTCAGAAAAGGGAGGTTTTTTTGCCAGATACATGTAATTTCCTGATCCAAACTAAAGCAATATTAACACATTAAAATTAACTAACAGAGCAAAAAGAATAAAATCTAATTCATCCTGGCTTAAGGCAACAGTTAGCTTTCCTACTTTGGTATAGCACTGTAAAATAGATTTAGTGCCACTTCTTGAATGAAAATTTTCAAATTTCAGTAATTTGTGTAGAAGTGGCAGGCTTTGCTAACAGCTTCCTGAAGCTATTGGGCCTGTGAACTCCATGACAAGGTTGACTCAACTTTTAGAGTCAAGTTTTCCTTCCCATTTCCCTCCCTCCCCTTTAAATTAGTTTATGCATCTGGTGTAAATTAAAACTGCCTCTGGATCAAAATGCATGTGGACATTTGTGGCACAACAGAGCACTCCATTACAGAGACTTCAAAATAATTAACCTACCATTTGGTCTAGGTGTACAGGTGTGATAAAGTTTTCAAAGTATTCCCAGTACATATCAAAGCATTAGATTATGACAGACATGTTTAATGTTCTGAAATCAATTTAAGTTTTTCTTTGCTACTCGAGGGAACCTTTTAACTGTATCAGAACTCTGTGAGGCTGTGCTTGAAATACGGTGTACAAGTAGCACTGTTTGTTGTTGGTATATACAAAATAATTCAAATCAGAATAATTTTGAATTTTGTCCATCATATTTTGTGATCATAACTAGAGACTGAGATTACTTATTTGGAGCTCTTTTGGAAAACTGAGACCCAAGTGTTACTCTTTTTGGAACAATTAATACAGTCAGTTTGACACTGATCTCTGTTTCTAGGCTGGCTGCATTTTTTCTTTGTTTGATTGGAGGTTTTTTTATGCCTTTCCATAAAAATCATTCTTCTTTTCCCCCAAATAAAGACTCATAATGCTTCCTGTCTTGAAGGCACTTCTTGTAGAAAAATATTTATGCATTCCAAAAGACAAACCTGAGCAAACTGAAAGGCTGCAAAGAAAAAAAAAGCATTGAGACCATATATATTATTACAGTATTCTTGTTTTACTGAGAGAACTTTGAACTATCATCCCACATAAAGACCAAAGCTTTTGTTATGCTTTTCTAACACTCCTCATGCAGGTCCTGTGGGCCAACATACAGGAAAAGTAGCAAAAGACGGAGTCTTTTGGTTCAAAAATGGTGCAATTTCCAAGCTATTCTCTGAATTTCTTTTGTAACTGTGCCTCCTTCCTGAGGACTAGCGCTTTCACACCTGAAATGAAGCACAGGATTTTAGTCACACCCAGGCTGCTCTGCCCTACAAAATCAAAAAATTTTTAGAAATGCCAAAGGTGTATAGATATTTCTTGATTCCTTAAGACAAATTCTGCACAATCTCTGACACTGCATTCTCTGAACTTGGAATAATCTGAAGAGTAGTTTTTCTCAGCTAAGGAAATCTGGCTCATCATCCCTTATCTTCAGCTGCTAAACTTTATTAGGACCTGTTAAAAATCCAGAGACTTTGTCCTCTATTAACTTTTGGGTTGGCAATTTTTGTAATTCTCTGAGGATGTTTTGCAATAATGAATATCTTACAGATGCTCCCTCTGAGGTCTGTCCAAATCTCATCCCTGAGAGCTGATATAGGACTGATACAGAACACACCGAAACTGTTCAGTAATATCTGTTCTGCAATATTATTATCTACTTAATAGCTTTCCTCCTTATGGAGCAAAGAAGGTTAGACTTTGTAGTGGTGATTTTTGCCAACCTTTAAAAAATTCCTCTGAATCCAATAGGAAGGCACTAAATGGACAGAATACTATTAAGAAAATATCTCACCAACAACCATGTCTGTAACTTACTACGTTCCCTACATGAATCACTGTCACAGCTAACACGATAAAGTCACTGCTATTTCTGACTTATTGGTGTGTAAACAAACAAAAAACCACCCAGTCTTTAATAAACAGATTTAAGTGTCTCCTTAATTGCATTTAAATTTGAATAGATGCCACTCCCTATCTCATGCTTCTGAAAGTAAGTCACTCCTGTATACTGCATCCAGAACAGTATATTGTAGCTCAGCCAGAAGCCACAGAAATTATTTTTCCTACGGGTAATTTTATTGCCTGTTACAGAAAATCCAGTCCACTTAACGTAATGGGCTTTTTGGGCTTAATCCATAAATATTGTGTGGTGTACTATAAAAGAGTTTTGTGGATTAGATATTGGATTAAAGGTCCCATATGTCAAAAAAATAAAGATTCCAGGACACTTGAGACAAAAAGTGCATCACATCACAATATGCTATTTACTCATAAGCAAGTCCTAGTGCCCAAAGTTTGCATATACTATTGTTGAACAGACAATAGCTGCTGTTTGCCTTAACAAATGACACATTATTACAGCTCCACACATTGCTGCTGTACCAAGAAGAGATCCTTCATAAAACCAAATTCTAATTTACAACATACAGTAAACCATATTTTTGCCTCAAAAATGAGAATTACACAATAGCTTATAAATATCTAGGTAAAGTGAGAAGAATATTACACATACAGAAACTATTTTAAATATGGTTGTGATATAAAAATACCATTTTTCAATAAAAACTATACTGTTTTCTCAGTAAAATCAGTTTATGTTTTAAAGTCTAGCTCTGCATTAATAACTTCTAGAATGTGAGGTACCAACTGTTTATTTTCCCTTTTTGCTAGTAGGCATCTCCAATATTATCCCACTGCAATATCTCTCTGAGATACTACTAAAGAATCGGTAGTTTTCAGTGCTTTTTGTCAGATTGTCCTTTTGTGCGTGTGTGAAATGTTCCTTACTTTTCAGTAGGGTGTATTTTTAATAATAGTTGTAGAAGGCATAATAAACTTTCTGCTTATGCTTACCACATAACCAGGATTGGGTTTGTTGGCTGGCTCACCAGCCATAATAAAAAACAGATTAAAAAATAAGTCATTTTCATATTACAGAACAAATTATTCAGTCTCAAGATTCTAGAGCTGATGAGGATCACAAGACAACACAATATCCACTCTGGAAAAAAAGGTTCCTGGGAAACAGGAAGAAATTCAGGATTTGCAGAAAGAAAAGCAGCAATACACGTGGGTTTTTTGTGCAGGCATTTTTTTGTGCCAGTATTGACTGAAAGCAATACTGAGATTCAAAGCTATCTTTATCCCTTAATAAATTTCTAATCCTAGCTGCTATGTGAACTAATGCAAATTTGAAAGGCACAAACAAAAAGAGCAAATTAGCTCGTGACTCCTATGCAAGAAGAAAAGGTCTAATTACCATCTGGAGGAAAGACAAACATGGGGAAGCATTTGTAATACATGCTTTCATGTGACTTAACTAAAGCTTCTAATATCCATCAGCTGGAGGGGGCAGTTTTAAATACTTTGCCTTGTGTTCATGTACAGTTTTGATCAAGTAGATTTTGCTTTAAATGAAACAATCTCAAATTATCGTAATGGTTAGAAAGAATACAGCATTATAGCCAACAGTACTAGTACTTTATTGTATATTATTTTAAAAAATCAATACTCTAGATAGTCTAGAACGCTTTCCCTCCATGTCTTGACTTTAACAATCTTTCACAGAACCTCACAAGTCTAACTACTGTATTAAAAAACCAGCTATGCACCAATGCAGCTCAGTATTTTATTACCTGAAAATTCCTATAAAAGGAATTTTTCAATTAAATACAAACCAGAAAGTGTCCAGCCTTCTTGAAAAAGTTTTCTAAGAAAGTGGACCTGAAGTTTTTAATTCCATTAGTCAGTAAATCAAGAGAATCAGCTACGTAAGTCTTGAGTTGTGGACACTTTCCATTAAATCCAAGGTTTGCTTCTCACTCAAATAAATATAAAAGCACAACTTACCCCTTCAGTTATATGTGACTATGTTTCCGAATATCAGTCTTGAAGGTGGTTTTCTTGCAAACCAACTAGAAGCAATAGGAAAAAGTGATTTCTTTTTTGCAATAACTTCAGTGAAGTTAACACGTTAAAGCTTGAACGCCTTTGACCTGCTATGTTTCCAAGAAATATTCTGGTACTATTTGCTGAAATATCTGTTGCCTGATATCAAGAGAACTGCACTCCACGAGCTTTGCCAGCAGTGGTATCTCCATAGGTAGGAAGAACCACCCCCATCACACGTTTCCGGGACAGCTCACCTCACACAGTTAAATACTGTGTGATACAGACGAGTATCTAACGTGGGACAGAGT
>NW_010170582.1:0-5172 GCF_000695765.1 Mesitornis unicolor | reverse complement strand
CCCTCTGAAGATACCTTTCACCACTGACTACTGAAAAGCTAGGCCAATTTAGAGTAAACACACAGATTTTTCTGAAGCCAGAATTAGATCAATCTTATTCCTAAACATTTTAGCACCCTTTTTTTTTTTACTGCAAACATCAATACCCTTATATGTTCAAGCTTCCAAATGCCACATGTTTCTATGGCAATTATGGTCCTAGAGTAATGCATTAAAAAAAAGTCATGTAACGTATAGTTTTCAGGTTACTGATAGGAGCGAGCATGGATTTTGGCTAATAGGCAAGCTCTTGAGCGTCTAACCTCTGGTATTTTAATTTTTTTTCCCGTTTGTATTTTTTATATATATATATATGACTGAATTATTCCCGTTGCTCATACCAGAAAGGCTCATCAAATACAGATTACAAAACATAAACGAGTCTTTTTTTTGTTCCTTTATCAAGACAGCTTTAAACTTCAAATGCAGAACAGAAATACAAGTCTCTAACAGAGCTATCAACTGTACGTTTAATAGAAGGGCTTTAAGAGTGCTATTTACAATACACTTTCTCCTCTCAAGGCTACCAATAAATAAGTAACATGATTTGATGCTCCTTGGAGGAAAACATACTGACTTCTAGGGCATCTTCTTACTTCATAAAGAAATAAAGAGGTTTTTAGCCCTATTTTGTATTTCCTTCTTCACTTTGTCACAAACATGTATTATTAACTAATGATACTACTAGCTCCTCTGTACTTACCACCATTAATTGGAACATTAGGACACAGGAGTCAGGTACAGCATAGCAAGTGTAGAAGGGTCACAGAAAAAGAACAAAAAGTCTAAAACTTGGCATGGACACAAAGAAGATGTAAATATCATAGAGGGAAGAAAAGGAGTATCTTTAAGGCCAATATGCAAGATGGAAAGCAACTTAAAACACCATGGTATTTAAAATTCACTCAACCGAGGTGCTTCTATGAAAAGGGAACACATTCAGAACAGCAGGGAAGGAAAAATGATGAACTGGAAAACAGTGAAAAAGGCCACACAGGGGAGAGTCACCAAACATTTCTAATAAAGCCTGAAGGACTGCGGGAAGTTAGTAAAGCTACGGTGGTAAAAGGCAAAGTATCAGAACTTAATGCCATAAAATCCCAAACTGCAAGAAAAAAAAGGAGTCAGATTCAGAAGGAAGCAAGGCAGCTTTTGGAAACAACTTCAGGTACAAAGGCCGGACACACAGGGTCTTGGCAAAACCCAAGAAAAGCAGTGCAAAAAAGCAGTGGTTAAAAAGGAATGTGGGGGTTAACTAGAAGGATCTAGAAGTTCCAATAACACTTAGAACTGAAATGAGTCCAATGCAGGAGATAATATTAACTTCAGGAACAGAACAAAGAAGAAATTATAGAGCCTATGGAAAAACACCATCATATAATTGGAAAATACCAATGACAACACCACATCCATCAAGTAAAGAAAACAGAAGGGACAGTGTTGAGTGCCAAAGGTGACAGACAGATTAAGACAGATGAAACAAGAATTATGCCTCAGATTTAACCATGGACAAGCCACCTGTGACCTTGCAGCACTTCAATGAACTCAAACATCAGAAAGAAGACTGGAGGCGATCAGTGAAAGCGTGGGCGGACAGAAAGTCAAGACAATATAAAAATATACCATTAAATATTTTGAAAGAACTGCAGACAGGATGTAGGACTGCAGTGAAAGGGCAATATATGCTGTGAAGAACACATTTCAAATTAAATTTCTGAAGCAAGTGGTTGTTTTCAATGAAGAGAAACTGAAGCAGAGCAGTTTAAATTAAACAGAAATGCAACTCAAAGGGTGGGTTAGGAATAGTAGCAAGTGTAAGTGATGAAGTCAATGGGAAAGGATGGTGATATTAAGCAGCAGAAACCATAAAGGAGAATTCTAGATCTCAGACAGATCAAAAAGATTGCGGAAAAGAGTTACAGCTATTTTAAGCAAGTGTACTTGATGCGCAACCAAGATAATTCTTTAACTTCTTTACTCTGACATTCTCAGGAAGCACTGAATTTTCAAAATGCATTGCATTACACTTCTGAAGGAGAAATTTTAATATACTTATAACTCACTTTTACCTTTTTATCCTTACCATCTGGAAACATTTACAGTTGCTAAAAACTCCTGCTACTAGGAAAAAAAAAACCACACACACACAAAAACAGGTTTCATACAGCCTCTTCCATACCAGGAAGTCAATGCAAATAGGGAAGGATTTGCTGCTAGCACTTAACCTTCACCTTACAGAGTTTATTTTTAGGATTGAGTGGCAAGCTAAGTGAAAGAATAAGGCATAAATTGAGACAAAGCCACAGTGTTATTTTTCAGATATAATGTTTTTATCTTGAATTACTTAAGAGTAAGCAAAAAAAGGAAAAAGACGTTAAAAGCAAAACTTATCACAACATTAATTGTTCCTTTCCTGTGCCAGCCTTTCATCTTATATTTTCAATGTTATATGAATTAAAAGCTCTCTGGAACACGATTACTATCTTTATAGAAGTCTACAGCAATGCATCTACAGTACCTACTAACACTTAGTCATTGGTAGGATAACATTGCTGTCCCTGTTCTGCTCTGAGTGAGCCTGTTTTATCATACACAAGTTCACAGCAAACTGATACATTATAGAGATGCTGTATGTGAACTACTTACAGTCAAAAATCCATTTATCAATAGAACTGAGAAAGAACCAGGCTCTGGTATCCCAGAGCTGGATATCTGGTATCCATAACTGCCAGCCTTATTAAGGCAGCAAGCTTAACTACATGTGTTCACATATAGCTCAAGAGATTTTCTTTTAGATTTGCATCTATTTCCAGTTGTTGTTAAAAACTGACATGTCCATATACATCACCACCTCATCCCCTTGCTGCCCAATGACATTAACCCCAAGGCTAAAGAAAAGCTAATCCTGCCTAGATACAAGCATTTCATGCTATGGCTCTGGGTTCCTTTTTTTCCTCACATCCTCTATCAAGTAGTTCAAATAAACAGATGGAAATTAGTCCCAAAGCACTTTCTATCCATGAGAACACAGACTAGAATCAAAATATTCAATTTAAGAAATAAATGAAAATTATTATTAAAGCTGTCATTGTGTTTTAATATCCAAATGAAAGTTATCAACCCACCTGAAGGGGGATACATACACAAAAAGATATTATAGGGAAGAAAAAGGAATTTAATTTAAAATATTAAGATTCTGGAAGCTAACTTGCAGCTGGTAACACTGGAGAAACCTTATTTATCTATTTGTTATTGTATTTAATCCAAACTGCCTGCATGAAACTTGCAAATTAAGTTAAGAGGTACAGCCGCCCAGCTAGATCATAGAAGAGAAAGCAGATCGTTTGGATCGCAGTTATTTCTTGGTGTTACCCTTACATACATAAACAGTCTCAGCTTTAACACCCTCCTCAACACTCTTACATTTTGTGACCAAGCAGTCAATACAAAGGAACCACAAAGCCCAAGATCATTTTTGAACAACAAATGCTTATTACAAGAAGTCAGGACTGCTATCAGTTAGCAAGAGTTCTTGAAAGGCTTTCTATTCATAGAGAAGCACTACCCTTGAAACTGATTTTATATAGATTACTGAAATTAATGCATGACACAACATTGTTGTTTGATTCATAAACCCTTTGTAGCAGGGGCCATCTCCTTGCTCTGTGGCCTCTCAGTGCCTAGCACAGTGTGTTCCTCCTGTACACTATAAATACTATTAGCACCTCTAATTATTCAGCATAAAACACCAACATATTCTTAAAAGGCCTCTAACCCAACATCAAAAATATTGTTAATACATGATACAAAGTTCAGTCCCAGGCTATCTCTATGCCCTTACTTCCTTCTGAACCACTTTTCTAATTTTCATTACTATAAACACCTGTAATATTAGACAACTTCTTTGCTGAAATCCCTTTCTTGACTTGGCCCAGCACCTTCCATTCCTTAAAGTCATGTTTCTTTCAAGGAGACTGTTGAGGCTGCCATGTGATCCCCATAACCCCTGCATCTCAATGCCTCATTATTATTACTGAGTTTGCACTGCCCTTCTTAAATAAGAAACTACTGTCATGCTAATGAAATGGTCTGAGTAATGATACAAACCAGAGGATTTATCTTCAGAAGCTTATAGTGCAGTTTAAATTAATGGTAACTGCAGGCACTCAGGTTCATATAAGGAAAAGGCATTGCATAATTTTCACTGAGTGTTTGTCTTATTGTCAGGTCTCACATCATTGCTTAACTGCAGATGGACTTCTTGCCTCCCATGCCAGCCTAATTTTTGCCTCCAAGATGTTTGCTAATTACCCCTTACCGAGGCAATGGGAATGCCTCTTGTTTTCATGTGAAGAAATACCACACATGTGTCTAAACAACACAGCTATTGAAATACAATCATACTTCAAGGGAATCACTTGTGGGAAGAGAAGGTTGTGAGATGAGGAAATTCAAGTCTGCCCCACTGATGAAATCTCACAGGATACATTAACATCACACCTTGCTATGACTGGATACTGTGACAAGCAAGTAACAGGTCTAGGAACAGCACCGGTCCACAAATAAAAGTCTTTCAGCATTGCCTTTTTCTACCAATACGTTCCTCAAAGGGCCACTCCCAAGCACAAACCCTCCAGGAGGCAACACCCAGCATCACAACGCTCCTGGCAGATGGAGAAGGTCTGACACCCACTTCTAGGAGCAATCTGCAGGGAGGAAGGAGTCTACCTATGCTGAAAAATAGAACTCAAGGTACCCAGCAAGCCCTGAAAGGAAGCTGTCCCCACCCTCTGCCACAGGGCTGGGGAGACCTTCTTTTCAGTTGAGAAGTAAAAGGAGCAGTGTCCTTCAGGATAAGCAGGCCAGCAGAGGATGAAGGTTCCTCGTTCCACACAGCTCCTTCCCGGACAGCTACCAGAGGACAAAAGGGGAAACACAAAAAGAAAAAGCAACTTTCTCTCCTCCCAACTACAAGTACGCAGCCCACCCTTAAGGAAAACAAAACCAAACAAAAAACCCCCAACAAAAACAATAGAAAGAACAAAAACTCAGCCCACCCCAAACACTACCTCACACACCCTGAGGAAAAACAGAAATATAACCCTCCTTTCCCCCCTCCCCTCCATCTTGGGG
>NW_010170581.1:3288-14485 GCF_000695765.1 Mesitornis unicolor | reverse complement strand
CAAAAATGCCTCACTCAAACCCTCTTCCCAAATCGTAGTATCCAGTGGAGGGGGGGGACAGGACACAGTTGGGATGGGACTCCACCAAATACGGGTGGTGCAAACCTCAAGCCATTGAAATGGAGGCCACCAATGACATAAACAATATCTGGACTTTTTTTCAGGCCTTGTGAGTGACCTGCAAAAGCAGGATTGGCATTAGTCTGTTTTAAATATACTTCTGTCAGTTTATTTTCAGAGAACCAAAGAAAGGTGATAAATCAACCCTACTTCCACTTACTTTCCACAGCAAGATTATTCAGTGCAGATGAGCTCATTCAAAATATCTGGCTGTTTGCAGGGGAGGGAGAGAAATCCTTCCATTAAAGGAGGAGCTTAGCTCAGAGCAGAACTCAGTGAACTCTTTCCAAGAGCCCCTGTCTTCACTTCATGTCTACTGTAGCAACAACTTCCACCTAACTAACTAACCTGTAGTCCCAGATAGACGACCAGAGTGTTCATGAATGGCCAGAGGTCCCTCACTAGAATTAAATGCACTTGAAAGGCACGCTCAGACTCCCACTTCTCACAAATCCCAGGATACAGATTGATACAGATTTCTGGTCACTTGACTGTTTACAAACACTTGCCCGCTGCAGCAGAGGCAGTAAGTATCACTTTCAGAAGTCCATGCCCTTCTTTGGAGCAGCAGCCAAGGACAGTCAGGGGTTATATTAAAAAAAAAAAAGACAGAGCACGTGAAATACATCAGAGCGTGTATTTCAGGATCAGAGTGAACCAGCACGAGACCAAGACTGCTTGGGATGCTTTTCCCACTGATGTCAGCAAATGGCTGTTCTAGCAGCCTCCACTTTCACACTGCAGAAAGACTCTGAAAAGGCAGGACTCTCTTCCTGGTCTGTCATGAGTAGCTGTGGCATCATGGCAAGGACTGGAGGTGTCACAAGCTGCACAAGCCCTCTTGCATTTATAAGCTACTCTGTCACACGTGTGTTTCAGTTTATCACACTTGATCTGACACCAAGGCAATTTTCATGTGCTCCAACCAATTCAATTGTTTTCATCAATAACTCTACGTTGAGCTCATTGTAAGAATGGCCCTTCAGTGCTTTTTGCACTGTCACTTCTCCCTGAGGACTCCAGCCTGCTGCCTGAAAGCAAATTACCACTTTAGCACAGTGGTTCCTAGTGCTGGCAATTCCACCAATGAACAGCCAAGCATCTAAAGCATGTAGAAAAAGAGTTAGGAGGCTCACTAGTATGAGCTCAGGTGTGCCAGGAGCAGCCTTTTCTAGACAGCTGCAGAACTGTAGGATACTGAAAGGCTGAGGACTGCAGCAGCAGTCAAAGGGCTATACCCACTGAAATCCTAGTCTAGTCTTGCTTACTGCTCCATCTCACCAGTTAACTCATCCTGAGAGCAGCATCCTGTAGAGACAGCTCATGACAACAGGCATGAACTTCAGCCTCATATGATGCTATTAGGCTGGCACAAACAGAGAAAAGGTAAACAGCAGCAATGCCAACTACTGGCTAAGGCACCAGCAAGGACAGGAGGACCAGGTGATCATGACAACACATGTGGTCATGCTTTCGCTAGCCACCAAGATGCTGTGACATTGTGGAGTTAGCACTAGAAGCCTCCCAAAAGCAACATAGTGGACCATCTTTTGCATCTATTTTTCCATAAACAGGTAAGCTTCAGATCTGCAAACAGCTTGATTTAAAAACATGTGCATGCACATGGGTGTGTATGCATTTATCTAATTTCACTGGTAAAGATGTAAGACAGGCTGTCTTTCAAGCCACAAAACAATTCCTTAAGATGCTTTTGGACCCTTTCAGAACATCTCCAAAGTCCCCAGTTTGTCTGTGTGACCTAGTCTTGCACTCTCAATCCTGAGTAAATGAGGCACATGTATAAAGTGATCTTAAGAAAATCCTAGAGAATGAAGAGTCTTAGATCAGGTTTAATAGGTGCCTTGTGTATTAACAAGCAGAACCTCAGCTGTGAAGATGTAACTCTGTCTAATTTCACTGTTTTACACATTTATATCAAAGCATCAGTGTAATACATGGTCAGTATACTTTTCCTGCACTTTTTGTTACAGAACTGAAAAACAACAGTTCTTTTATCTTGTTTCTGGAAGAAAAGCAGTCCCATTTCTGTAAAGCCTAAGAAAACCCACATTACTCGAGCAACAAACCATAATCCATACATTTAACAGAAGAATCTTTTCTATTATTTAAAAAGTAGAGAGAAATGCAGTAAGTGTATAAAGTCATAAACAGTTAGCAACCAGTTAGTTGCTAACCCTTTACAGACCCCATAGGGATCTGTAGGGATTTCACTTTTAGTCTTCATTTGAAAGCAGTAACAGAGGCAGGAATAAAGACGGATACAGGCTGAGTCATACTTGGATCAGCCCTCTGATTCCAGCTCTGCAGCTTCTGAGCAGTTATGATGACATCTTCTTACAGTCTTCAGCCGACCTAGGCGAGTGCTGCACTTGTTCAGAGGCTGCAGCTCATAGGGGTGATGCCACACTTCCAAGGCATCCATTTCAGTACTCTGCAAAAGCACTTAAGTCAGTTAGAAATAAGCTGAATCAGGATATCCAGCCAAGACTGAGACAATGACTTTTTTTTTTTAAAGGAAATAATATGACGAGAATACAATACACACAGGATCACATGATAAAACAGGTATACTGAAAATTAATAAGTGACCTGTAAGAAAGAGTTCCTGTCTCCTGGTATAGTTTGGAGGCTGTGTGATAAATTCTGCTAAGAGGATCAAGAAGTAATCAAAAGCAATTGTGTCACCTCAAATCAAGGTGCATCACGTACCAACCAAGGCACACAAGTTGCACTTTTGCAGACATCCATCCTGCTCAAGCTGAAGTGTAAAGCACTGTCTTAACTCCACACTCTTGTTTCATCAACTGACCCCAGGTAACTAAACATGGAATAGAAACCACTGTGGCTCAACTGATAGAGGCAGCTCGGTTGCTTGTGATTGTCTGTTGAGATGTTCAGGAAAACCAGAATTTTTTTGTTTACTTGTTTTGAGTGTTCACGCACACTTTGCAACAGGCACTAGAGGTAGCAGGTTTTGAGGTCACAGGAACACTTGTCATTCACTGCTTTTAAGAAACCTTAGAGCAGAAAGGGAGAAGAACATATACATAAAAAAAGTAACTACTTATGCTCTTGGGTAGTACACCAAACTTGGTATGTATAAAAAAATAAAAATTTTAAAAAAACCAATAAAATTAAATAGCTTCCTTGGGAAACAAAATAAATTCTGCATTTGTCATCAATTTATTATTTTTTTTTAAAGCTATTAATATGGAAGTGTCAGGGTAAGAAACTGCATTTCTCTTTACCCTTTACATCCAGGAACAGCTCTGGGCAAACAGTGGAACTACCGAGCATGGAGACAATTCAGTATCACAAGAGCAGCAGATGGTCTTTGGAGCAGAACTACTTCATGTCCTAGTTTTATCCCATGAGCTGCATGTATCATCTTTCTCATCTTCTCATTCTGAAGCCTAGTTGCTGTCTAAGTCATTGCCTTCATCATCTTTTCCAGACAGAGCATGCTTGGGTGAATCACTACCTTCTCCCAAAGGAACAGCCCCTTTCCGCTGTGGTAAGACACTGAAAAAGGCTTCCTTCCATTCTCTCTTCTCCAGGTATGCAAGGATGATCTCAAACACTGCAACATTAAGACAGACCATCAGCTCCTTTACAGGGAGTGAACTGTTGACAGGAACGCACTCTCAAATCCATCTTTATGAAGGCATTCAGTTGTGGCATCTTCAGAGTAAAGCTCATGAAATACAGGCAGAAGCAGACACAGCAATTCTGCTACTGCTGCAGTCTAAAGGCAAGCACGCTTTAAGTCTCCAGGTGTAAGGCAGACTCTCTGTTCTCTCAGTTACTACAACAGTGCTTTTCTGCTGCAGCTCCAGTTTGAATTTATCTCAGGGACAGAGAGAAATGCCCTCCCTGTGCTTCAGGTCTCACCAGTGCCTTCTATACAGACATTAACGCCTTCCCAAGTTTGACAGGAATATGGCTGTGGATGCACTTTAACAATGACTTTTTCCTTCCCTAACAAGGGGACAGCCAAAAGTCTTCCTAAAACCTGCTACAGTTATCTTTCTCTTTCATTTCCATCTGAGCTTATGGCCAAAATCTTTATCAGTCTCCACTTCTGTGACCCTTCCTTCCTGTTTCTGTTATGCTAACCATACTCCTTACCATACCACCTTACTCCTGTTTCAGCTCCCAAAACTTTCCCTGATGGACAATAGCTCCAAATTGCATTATATGCAAAATTCATCAGCAAATTCTTATTCACAAATATCCCAGGCTATCCAAAAAAACCTCTCAACATAGACTGTGGCTTGGCAGCAGCAGGAAAGGCAGGAGGAGGCCCTATGACTGGTGAGTAAGCCAGACTTGGATGACAATCTGGGACATAGGGATGGCTCCTCAAGCTTGGGGCTACAGGAATAGTGCTAACACCACTGGAGAATGCTGACTTCAAAGAACGCACCCAGCACAAGCCTTCTTGATGCCAAGCAACAGCACATGAGAAAGGATCAAAGGAACTGTGGAGGGAAAAAAACCTTACAGAGAGTTAGGCAGGCATTCAGAAAGGGAGGAGCAGCATGGGTCATATACTCACAGAGTCAAGTTACCAAAAAAGTGTCACATTTACTAGAGGTTCCCTGGATCCAGGTTGCCTGGACATCCAGCTGCTCTCTGTCACACTGATATCAAAACTGGCCATTTTACTAAGCAGGTTATTCACCTGAAACGTACTCTGAAGGTAGGAGCTGTCAAAGGACTATATTAATATCACTGAGTCACTGCAGAAAGCATCTGTGGCAAAAAGGCTGACTTAAGGGAAAAGAGTACAGGGAACAGGTTTCTTCTCTTTTGCTTTGAAACTTTATCTGCGTAGTAAAACCAGAACTGATGGACAGAGAGAGTGGCTTCCACAGGAGAATAGAAACTTCTATGATGGGCTGCAACAACAACAGAAATATTATGCAAGGACAGAAAAAGACAGCACGAACAGTTGGAAGACATCATTGTGGACTGGAATGGAGCAATATGGTCTCTGCAATATACATTACAAAGTATTAGCCTTGGGATACAAACCTGAACAGAAGGAAACAAACTCTCTCAGCTACATTTGCAGTTGTGTTTTGCAACACACAGATTTCAGATCTTCCCAAGTTTTAAAATTCCAGTTCGAGTTTTAAAAAAAATTCTCATCTTACACCTTGTCAGTTTTCTAGCACCAAGTATTTCACACATACATGAGTTCCTCATGCCATTTTAACATGGCAGTGCAGGCACTGCAAGGAGTCTCAATCCCAAGAAAGATTATAAAGTAGTAAGTAAAAAGCAACAAGCGAATTCTGCTGTTAATGACACTGTCAATCGCCCACCACCAGAGGGCCCATTTAATGAAAGCACTTCAAAGACTGATAAGGCAGTTCAGAGTTTCTTCTACTGGGCTTTCCAAGTTCACACCTATCAAAAGTAGTTCCATGAAGACCAAGCAGGTCCCACAGTTCCATCTGGTGAGTCCCATACTATACTCTGCCAGCTTCAGCTTCTGCACCAAGCATGGGAATTCAGAGGCCAAAATAACAAAATCAAAACAGAAAGGGGAGCAATTACACCGTTACACAAAACAGTGAAGTGGATGTATTCACAGCAAAATACAAAAACCTCAGTGCAAATCTTCTCACCTACGCAAAATTTATAACACCAGATTTGAGAGGCAGCTTGATTCTGTTCATCTTACTCATGCCAAGTAGCATCTTCCATGAAAGCTGTCTGTTTAGATTTAGGGTTTTAGCTATTAGGGTTAGAATATACTCCAGAGCTGTAATTACAACTGTTAAAGGTACCTCTCCTTTTGGAGGTGGTAGAAAGGCGTTTATTTACCTGCCCAAAAATCTTAAGCAGGATACTCCTATAGTGTAATTTGTACCTAAAAAAAGGTCTGTGCATTAAGAGCCTTTCAGCTGCAATTTGAAAGTGTTTTAGAAGGACAAGGACAGATGAGCTCACACAAAATGAAATCTCAGCAACTAAACTGCAGTGGAATCAGTGCCTAGAAGTCTGTCATGAGAAACATGCAGAAGACCATAGAGCAGATAAATGAAAGCCAATATAAGTGATCCAATTTATACCCAGTGCTCAGACATGTAGAAGACAGCCTCCAGAAATATTGACACTAGAGGTCAGTATAAGATTATTGCAGAAAAACTCCAGTAGAAAGCTACAGCTATCATCACATAACACAAAGTCCTATTCTTGTCTGTGTAAATCAACATTTAAAAATCAAGTTGTGGAAACAAAATCTTATATAGGATTTGATAATTTTTAATTCTAGTGATATATTATATTCTCTTCCACATTTAAATAATCTTCATTATCATGCAAATACACCCCTCATCTATCAATGGGAGTTTAAGAAAATAAAGTTATCATCGAGCAACGTGTTACATAATCAAATGAACCTGAAATACAGCAAGGTAAGATAAAATAAAAGAACCTGAAGTGAGCTAAAATAAAGACTTGGACACCAAGTCAAAAATTTCCATAAAGGTCTGAGTAGGCTCCACTTTGCATGCATTTATGTTTAATGACACTGAAAAATAATCTAAGAATAAAACTGAAAGTTTAAAAGGAGTAGGATCCAAGACTTGGTTAAGCAATTGTATACTTCAATTAGAACCAGGAAAGCAGGTAAAAATACAGTTATGAAAGCTCAGCGAATGGGGTTCTGCTGATGCCAAATGAGGTGAGTCTGCAGGTACCTAAGCAATAACTACTGAACAAAGCTGTTGAAAGGTGCAAACATCAGATACATTTAACCTCCCCTGGGATAAATACATGGGCTAGTTTCCAACATTTTACCCACTTACATATTAAGCCTGGAAACAAATTACTCATAGGTCAAGTCATCAGAACAGGAATGCTTCTAAGTGGCTAAGACACCACCCTTTACATTCAAATATATCTAAAATATTTACAGGTCAGGGCAATTACTGTATCCCAAAGGCAACCAGATTCAAGGAACAGTAACAGAAAACAAGAACTAGGTATCTGCACTACAGTGCACATTTTGAAGGTTCAAATTCTGAATATCACAGGTATAATATAATTATTTTGTCATTTAAAACTTACCATGATTAACAGCTAACACTTTCCGACTGTTCATCTTGACAAAGTTTCCAAGTGGGAGCTGTGCATGACCAATTCCCTGCTCTACAGCTTTTTTGTAAGTAATTCCCTGTGGGAAAGACACCAAAACAACTGGACTGAGAATCACCATTTCAGATCAGCCCATGCATATTACTGCAAGTATCACTTTCTGGTAAGAGTTTTGCCAGCGCTGCCATGACCTTGCTTTAGAAGTTACTTACAAAAAGAAACTTACTTTGGTTAGACAGTACCTGCTGCAGGGGCTGCCTTTGGGAGACCTACTACTTTGAATTTATGTCATAGTGTGATGTATGGTCAAAAGGATTGTAAATAACACTTGTCCATGCAGCTGCAGCTCTAGAATGTGTCAGCCATAGCCCATTTTAAAGGCCAGTTTATGCTTAAGTACAAGTTACTCAGATTGCAGTAACTGGGTATTTTTTGAGACAAAGAATAAGGGATACAGAAATGGTGTTTGATTTTTTTTAAACCTGGCAACTGTACAAGGAGTTATTATACCATGATGACTATATGAAGGATCTGCTTTAGCTCCTTCCTAACCTTTAACTGTGGACTAACTGCTGAAGTATCATTTGGTAAGCCTTAAGATCCATCCCTTTTATTAGCATTGAAATATCAAACATGCCACCAGAAATTACATAGCAGTGTCATTGAAGAAAAGCAGTAATGGTGCTGTAACTTCCCAGCTGCTTTCCCTATGAGGTTCCAGATCCACACAGCACAAGCCCATGTACAGGTATGGAACCAGATCCCTGAGGCTTGTGCGATACTTAGCCAAGTTCTCCTGACAAGGAACGTTATTCAAAAAGGACATTCAAGATTCAAGTCCTGTTCTTCATCTATATTTGGGCACGTGCACATACAAGCATGTGCACACACAAGTGCATGAACAGAAACCAAACCCTTCTGTCTGAAAATATGGCCCTCAGTAAGCTGAGCAGTGTTATTCATTCCATTCCTATATTTAAAATGAAAAGATAAAATCCTAAAAAGCTCAGCATGCCTGCGCTCTGGAGCACAAGCCACTGCTACCACAAGTTTTTCCCCCCATTTCTTCAAAACTTTTTCGTAGTGCATCTCTTTTGAAGTGGTTTTTCAGTTACTTATTTTTGTTAGCTTACACATGAACAGCATTAATATCAAATACGGTGCCAAAAATAATAGTGCAGCTGTAAAGAAACGGACCCCCAGTTTACCTTGTGGTGGTTGTGATCCACCAGTCCTCCAATCACATAGGCTTTCTTCTCATCAAGCTCACTGAGAACGTCCGGGGAATCTGAGGTAAGATATACTAGGTCTTCTTTCTTTATTAGCTCACTATAGTGCTCTGTTCTAATTTGGATATCCTCGAAAAAAGGCAGTTAGAAGAAGTTACATTCAGCTGATGAAATGCTGGGCAAGCTTTTCAGACCCAAGATGGAACCAGCAAAAATAAATGCAGCAGCATGCAGTCGCTTCATATCCCTCATTGGTGTTTAAGTTCGTAACACGGTGCAGACTGACTTCTGCATAAATAATCCACAGTCCCTACAGCACTGACTTGTAAAAGTCATCAGGAAATTTTCTTAAACCCAAAAAGAACTTCACAAATCCTTAAGTTCTTGTGATTCCCTTCAAGTGCTACCAGATTTCTCCTAGAGACCCAAATAATTTCAGTCCACCTTTCTAAAAAAAACGAAATCAGAAGTGAATGCTCAGTTAACATTACCTGTCTGGTAAGAGAGTTATGCTATGCTTTTGCAAAGCAGCTATCGCACAAGACAGGCTGAAAGCAGAACTGGTTTTATTTACCAAAGTGCTCTTCATTTGAGGTTGTTGTAATACTGGTTTAACAGAGAGTCACAAGGAAAACCAACATGGGTTTGACCATAAGACAAGCTATTTCTCTGAAGAACACTTCAATGCTGAGAGGCAACATGACGGAAGCAAAGGTCCACACAAGAAAAATCACATAATGATTTCAAAGTCTTATTTCTGCCCCTTTCCCCCCCCCAAAAAAAAAGAGCACTGTCAAGACAGATGCCTGTCAGAACTGCCTAAATCAAGCAGTCTTGATTAGTCTACCAGCAAATGGAATCTGTCCAATAAAAACAGGTGAAATTGGACATATGTGGGGATCTTCAAGCAAAAATAAAATCTAGATGCAAGACAAGCAGTCTTTGGCTTATTAAAGTTAAATTAATTAAAAGCACAAAGAGCCACATTATTTCTGACATGTTATTGCTCTGATGTGGTCCTTCACAACTAACAACCCACTTAACAACTATGATCAGGGATTTTTTTTTTTTTTAAAAACAAACAAACCAGAAATAGTCAATTATTCACCTTCCAGTTCACCCATCCTTTGTCATTTTCATCCATGTTGCTCTTCAACTGACCCCCATGGCTGGTCAAGTAAAACTTTGACAAGAACAAACAAGAGGTACAAAATACTGAAATGTTAAGATGCCAATCTGTTTTCACTCTGTACAAGACTTTTTCTACGCTTATTAGTCAAAATTCTTAATTATTTTTAGCTTAAAGTGGTACTATGACCATATTCATACATAATGACACATCCAAAAGACATATATGCACTTACAGTCACTTTTTTTTGCTAAATTCATCACAGATAAAGCTGTGTCCCAACAGTATTTTAGTGGCACAGCAGTATCCGGCACTGTGCATCTGCATGCACATACTTTTTCATATATACGGGAACTTTAATATCATGCAGCTTGAAAAAATCACTTTTTCATATAGACAGAGATTTTTATATCATGCAGGTTGAAAAGTCAATTTACTAAAATAGAAGTCATTTTCTTATTCAAAAGCAGCTTAAATATTTTTTCTGCTACATTCTTGCCATTTGGGTCACAGCTGTCTTTGTCATATGCTTTGTATGAGGCTATAGTCAGTGCTCAGGTTGTTCAAACATACCTGCACAGGATGAAATGCTTTGCGGTTTTCTGCATAACATCTCTGAATTTGCTTGTGAAGCTTCTTAACATCCTGTATACAACACAATTTGTTGTTACATAGTCCTTCAGACAGACCACCACAAAATGCTTTACCATGAGCCAGCTAGAAACTAAAGAGAGAAAAAAGGAAGCTTTTAACTGGCAAAAGTGACTACTGAGAGAATGTGGACATCAGAGCACGAGAGGAAAAAAAACCCAACCACTGTGATGTGATTATCCTGACAAGGAAACACACATCTTCCACAAAAATGTAATTAGACACATCTATACATGTGCTTGATTTGCATAATTCTAGGAAACAAAACAAACAAAAGTCACTAGGATTCAACTGTAGATAATAACACACTATGACTCCAAATTAACAATTATTTAATTAACACATACTCCAAATTAATCTGAGGAAACGAGCAGATTTATCACTGTGACAATACTCAGTCTTTCACCTATGGGAAAACCCTGAGAATATACAGTTTATGTTTAAGAAAATTAAATAGGCATAATTAACCTGAAGAACCCCAGAACAATGCAAATAATTTAGTGGCTGGTCCCAGCATTTTGACAACAGTTAGCTAGTACTACTTAAAATGCAGTGGACTTAATTTTTAGCCAATTATGGTTTTTGTAAGGTACATTACATAGCTTTATTTTTAGTGCCCCAAATGCAGTGTTTTGTAAATATAACCTATTCCCATTTTAAAATGAAACATCATTATATTATGTTGAGTCATGTAGCGTTTTTGAGAATGTTTTCCTGTCTCAAAAGGATTTCAGGTAAACCAGACTTTATCCCTTTAATATTGCAATGCAAGTTTTTACAGACACTAGAGAAAGCATCTAATTAACCCCATTGCTAAAGGCCACAACCATCTTCACTTACAACACTTCACCCTTCCCAGATTCCCACAGAAGTGCGAGGTTTTGTATCAGTCCTAACAGTGGCTCTGCATGACCAAGTAAGGAAACAAATTTTACAA
>NW_010170581.1:0-3257 GCF_000695765.1 Mesitornis unicolor | reverse complement strand
CAGCAGGAAATGCAGAGTCAGCACCCTGGAAAGTAACAAGAAGGTCCTCTGGTCTCTTCTAAGGCACTGCTGAAGGGCTCCTCAGGGAACCAAGCTCTGAAACGCCAACTAAAGCTTCCCCAAAACTTTGCAGTAAGCAGGACTAGACTCCATTAGTGCTATATGGGCCTTGCATTATACTCACCGAGCTTCCAGATGGGCTCTGAATTCAAGCAGTCTTGCAGAGCAGTGAAGGCCCTTGCAGCAGCAGAAGGGCTCAGGGTAAGAAGTCTGCCTCAGAAACCAAAGCCCTCACTCTTACAGAAGGCTGCAGATTTAACATACCTTCCTCACAGAGTTAGCGCTGCTCTGATCTCAAAACACCACACCAAGCATCTTGACCAGTGGCTGGGTCTCATGTTGATCTTTCTCATACTTACCTATCCTGCGATCACCTTGCCCATTCTTTCATCCATTCTGTAAGTTTCATATAGTGTCCTCCTGTCCCAACACTCTCTCATGTGACCGAGAGAAAAGGCTCAGTAACCTCATGATGCTCAAAATTCTTATTTCCACAGATACTTACTAACACAGTTGGGAACTCAGGTCCACTTTGAAAGTAACTGGATGTGGCATTTGCAACCCCTCTAGAAAAACCATTTTGAGGGAGAACTGCATCCAACTTCATGGTGAACACATGAGTAAGCTTCTTTTACCTTTAGCACCATCAGGTCATCAAAGCTGCAGTCCACAATGAGGCGAAGTGTACTAGGAACAGCTTCCCTTCGCATACGCTTTTTGTCATTCCCTTCATTTCTGGAGTCCAATTTTGACTGATGTTCTAGTTTTCTCTTCTGTCGTTTTTCTTTTCGTTTCTGCCTAAAGAAACAAACGTGTTTTCAAAAAGTGATGCTAAATCTGCTGAGTTATGTGTCATGCACATAAATGCATACTTCTATGGTCAAGGTGGTTGTTCTATGTCTGTAGTAGTTTAAACTTATAGTGTTGCTTGCATCTGTGCTGAGCTGATACCAGCATGAAGCATATACCATGTCTTTGTGAAGTTCTGTATACACCTTCAAAGACAGACAACTGACAAAAATTTGATGAAGTCAATAGAGTCTCATGGATTTAGGAGCTCTCCGAGTCAGGTCTCATAACAGACTGCCAAAATTGCAGCATCAGAATGTGGAAGGCAATGTACCTCCTACTTCACTGAAGAGTTTTTCAGAAGGCCTCTGAAGCAATTGTTTCTTCCCCCTGTTCTCTCAATGGGAGCAGGCAGTTGGGGGATCAAATTTCAGAGAGAGCAACTTTAACAGGTACTGTTTCAGAAGAAACACTTTGCATTCGGTAGAAGGATAGACCACAATCAGCCCATTTGCGGATACAATTTCTCTCAACAACAGAACAATACAGAAGCTCACCATCTTCCAAAATTATTTTAACAGATTATAAGTCAACATAACTTACAGCACAGCATTTCATATGACAAAAGAATTTTTTTATTCACTTTGTAAGATTCACCAAGTCTGACAGCACCAGGGAAAGAAGGTGCAGCCCATTCAGAAAGGAAAAAGATCACATATTATTTCTCCCTTCTGAGAAGCCAAAAACATGCAAATTTGAATCCGTCCTGATATCCTCTTCAAGTTGAGGAACACTTCTAGTATGAAGAGAGGATGCTTACCTTTATAGCTTCTTCGTATGAGGATGGAGTAGCCTGTGACTACTGCTGTTAACCTGGCATGGGAGAAAACTGGTTCAACTGCCTTGGTTTGCTAAAGCAATTTATATGCAAATTCTGCTGACACATCGTTATTATTAGCACCAAACACTACACATGACCCTAGAAAAACCATTCTGCAACCCATACCTTCGTAGATCTTTCTGTTCTTCCCACTGTTTCTGCTTCAATAGCTTCTTCCTTTGCCTCTTGGACATGGGCTCAAGGCATTCTTCCTTGTCTGAGCCTGCCCCCCATCTCTCAACTGGACTGTCACTTGACTTCACCTTTCCTTCCACAACAGAAACTTCAGGGGACATGGTATTTTCCATTGGTATCTCTGGACTCTCTGTTGGTGTTTCTGATGACGTTAGCTTTTGGCCAGGTTAACTGACTTGCTTCTCAACACGTGACAAATATTTCATCAAAAGGAAGCTTTTCCCTCACCAGTTCTGCAAGAAACAAAACAACAGCACGAGTGCTATTAACAAGAAATTCAATTAGATCAATATCACTCTACACCTACCATAAACCTAAAAAAAAAGAAAAAATAGCAAGAGATGGCCTTTTTTTGTTTAAAGCTAGGTCAGTGCCTCTGCAAACAGTAACATATAAAATACTACCAAGATTATAACCTTTATTCAGATAATGTCTAAAACTATCTGCTATATTTGCAGCTACTCAACAGTTTCCAAATAGAAGCTTTCTGAAAAAATAACTGAATAAAAGCAAGGAATCATTACGGATTAAAAGGTAAAAGAAAAACCATTATCAGTACTATTATGTGTGCACAAATTATTCTCAAGTACACAAACAGGAAAAATTGAAGAGGTATATTGCAATATAACTATGGCAGCATGTTAAAATATCATCCTAAAGACACTAAAGCCATTTTAGAGGGAAAAATTTGTGAACAAGCTGTACACTGTTAAAATTAATTTTTAATTTTTCTGAGAAACAAAGACACTGACCAACCACCAACACTGGCCGCTCAGTGAACAAAACGCAGCAAGTTCAGGGATGAACAGACTCAGCTCTTACTCAGCAAAACGTTCTGCATTCAAATCAATCACAATTATACCCTCTCTTTTTCAATGGCGAATACCATTTTTCCATACTAGTAGCTGCCCTGTGCTCAAAGGCCACATCCCCCAGCGTCTGCATCCCCCACAGCGCGCAGGGCCCGCAGAGTGCACACAGGCACATACACATATACACACGTACACCACCTATACACGCATTACACAGAGAAACACACGCCATATTCCTGCCCACGCGCCCAAGTACCTCACAGCGCGAGAGGACCGCTCACACGGCTGACAAGGGCCCGGGGGAGGCCGTGACCCCACGCAGGCGGCAGAGTTGGGGGGGGAGGGGGGGAGTGTGACGCTCCCCAGTGCGGTTGGGAGGCCGCCATTTCCCCCTCCCTCTGAGGAAACCCGACCCCGAATCCCAGCTTGTCCCCCCCTAAACCCCCACCACCAAGGGCTAACGGAAGACGGAGAAGGAAGAAGGCGACTGTAACATTACCCACAAGACCAGACTGAAGAAC
>NW_010170580.1:639-3093 GCF_000695765.1 Mesitornis unicolor | reverse complement strand
GGGGTCAGGGGTCGGTGATGGCCACCATGGATCTCCCCCCGGCCACCCCCATCGCACAAACCTGGGCATCGGGGGCGCCCCCCTCCTCGCGGATCAGCAGGAGGTGGCTTTGGCCATCGACCGTCACCTCACGCTTGAACTGGCCACCTGGGGACACGGGGACGGGGTGGAGCCACGGATGGGACCACAGCCACCACCGGCACCAGACCTTGGCCACCCCATGGTCATGACTGACCCCATGGCCTTGTCCACCCTCATGGCCTTGTCCACCTCATGGCCATGGCCAGCACCAGTCCAGCACCATGGCCTTGTCCATCCCATGATCATGACCAACCCTATGGCCTTGGCTGTCCTCATGACCTTGGCCATCTCCATGGTCACACCCAACCCTACAGCTTTGTCCATCCCATGGTCACACCCAACCCCATGGCCTTGTCCATCCAATGGCCACATGCAGTATCAAGGCTTTGTCCATCCTCATGATCATGACCAGCACCAGACCTTGGCCATCCCCATGACTTTGGCCAACCCCATGGTCATGCCCAACCCAAGGCCATGCCCAGCCCTACAGCCTTGTCCACCCCACGGTCATGCCTCACACCAGACCTTGTCCATCCCGATGACCATGGCCAACCCCACTGTGTTGTTCATCTCATGGCCACCCCCACAGTCACGTCCAACCCTACAGCCTGGTCCACCCAGTGGCCACACGCAGCACCACGGCCTTGTCCATCCCATGGTCATGGCCTGCACAATGGTCTTGTCCATCCCCATGACCTTGGCCTTCCTCATGGTCATGCCCAAGTCCAGGGCCTGGTCCACCCCATGGCCACAGCCAACCCATTGCCATGTCCAACCCAAGGCCTTCTCCACCCCATGGTCATGACCAACACCACAACCTTCTCCATCCTCATGACCTTGGCCATCTCATGGCCATGCCCACCCCATGAACATACTCAATCCAAGGCCTTGTCCACCCCACAGCCATGCCCCACACCATGGCCTTGTCGACCTCATGGGCACCACCAGCAGCAGACATCGGCCACCCCATGGTCACACCCGTGACCTTGACCATTCCCATGGCCATGGCCATACCCATGGTCATCCCCAACCCTACATCCTTCTCGACCCCATGGTCATGACCAACACCAAGGCCTCGTCCACCCCACAGCCACACCCAGCACCAAGACCTTGTCCATGCTCATGGTTGTGCCCATGCCTACAGCCTTGTCCATCTCATGGCTTTGGCCAACACTAGACCTTGACCACCCCACAGTCATGCCCAGCACCACGGCCTTGTCTGTCCCCATGACCATGGCCAACACTTGACCTTGGCCATCCCATGACCATGTCCAATCCTACGGCCTGGTCCACCCCATGGTCACATCCAGCACCATGACCTTGTCCATCCCCATGACCTTGACCATCCCCATGGCCATGCCCAGCCCATGGTCATGCTCAACCCATGACCATGGCCAGCACCAGACCTCGGTCATCCCCATGGCCATGCCCAACCCTATGGCCTTGTCCACGCCCATGGTCATGACCAACACCATGGCCTTCGTCATCCCACAGCCACACCCTGCACCAAGACCTTGTCCATCCCCATGGCTGTGCCCAGCCCAGGGCCTTGTCCACCACATGGTCATGTCCAGCACCGTGGCCTTGTCCACCCCATGGCCATAGCCAACCCTATGGCCTTCAGCACCCCATGGTCATGATCACTACCAGGGCCTTGTCCACTAAACAGCCACACGCAGCACCAAGGCCTTGTCCATCCCCACGACCATGGCCACCTCCATGGCCTTGTCCACCCCATGGCCATGCCCACCCCCACGGCCACTCACTCTCAGTGGGCTCCAGCCCCACGTAGGATCCGGTCAGGAAGCGGTGGACGAGCGCTGATTTCCCACTCTTGCTGCTGCCCAGGACGCCCTGGGGGGGACACGAGGGGGACATGAGCATGGCCAAGGCCATGGGGACATGGGGATATGGGGACATGGGGACACGGGGACATGGGGACACAGCGCTCACCAGGCGGATCTCGGGGACGGAGCGGTCCAGGGTCCACTCCTGACTATTGACCACAGCCTCTGCGGGAAGGAGAGGGCTGAGACGGTGCCGCGATCCCCCCCGGGGTCTCCCCACCCCAGCACCCTCCAAATCTGGGTTGGGGGGGGCACATGGGGATATGGGGACATGGGGACACGGGGACATGGGGACACAGCGCTCACCAGGCGGATCTCGGGGACGGAGCGGTCCAGGGTCCACTCCTGACTATTGACCACAGCCTCTGCGGGAAGGAGAGGGCTGAGACGGTGCCGCGATCCCCCCCGGGGTCTCCCCACCCCAGCACCCTCCAAATCTGGGTTGGGGGGGGCCACGGCCACCCCCAGCCCTGCGGCAGCGCCGTCGCTGTCACCACGGAGCGTGGGCGGCCACGGCGCGGTCACA
>NW_010170580.1:312-565 GCF_000695765.1 Mesitornis unicolor | reverse complement strand
GGTGGGACACGAGGCGGTGATGTGGCACAAGGACACGAGGACGCAGTGGGCACCAGGACACGATGGGCACCAGGACACGGCATAGCCCAAGGATGTGGCATGACACAAAGCCACCGCCTGCACCCCCCCTGCCCAGCACTCCCTCAGCAGTGCAAGGGGAAACTGAGGCAGGGCAGAGGCCAAGGGCCTCCCCTTCACCCTGTGCCTCAGTTTCCCCTGGGTTTAAGACCGCTGTCACCCACACAGCATCACC
>NW_010170580.1:0-287 GCF_000695765.1 Mesitornis unicolor | reverse complement strand
CGGCATCGGCGGGTCCAGGAGGTGAGGGGGACGGACGAACACACAGACACATGACACACGGATGGTGACAGGGACAGAGGGACACCAGGGTGGTCCCCTGAGTCCTATGGAGCCAGCCCTGATGGGGAAACTGAGGCATGGCTGCCCCACAGGATCCCACGGCTGGGCCCAGAGGGTCTCAAATCTTCAAACCCCCTCCATGTGGACACAGATGGGTCCCAGCCCCACACAGGCACCCCCCACACCTAATTCCACAGCCACACGCAGTCACGGGGAAACTGAGGCAC
>NW_010170579.1:7687-9138 GCF_000695765.1 Mesitornis unicolor | reverse complement strand
TTTTTTCTATAGAAATGCAGGCGAAGACCAAGCAAACGGGACCTCCACCTCCAGCTGTGTCCCCGGGGTGCTGGCCTTGGGGACACCAGGGTGGGAGAGAGCAAGGTTAGAGAGGAGACCCCACGACCTGATGTAGGAGGTGCCCCCGGATGGAGGCAATGGGGGCAAGGGATGATGGTCTAGATGGTCTGGAGCTTGTGGGAACCTTGAAGGGCAAAGCCCAACCTGGCCTTGCAGGATGGAGGCGGTCAAGTGGAAGCTCTATGAGGTCGTACTGGGCTGGGAAGAGTCAGAAAGCCACCACTGTGGTTGTTCAGAAGCTCTTGGGTCTAAACCTCAACTTCCTTGCCCCCCAGGCTGGGTTTCGAGCAGGGAAGGAAGCAGGAAATGTTTCCTTATAGTGACATTTCACACAGAAAAGCCTGTGGAGGAAACTTTGAACTGGCATGGATTGGATTTAGGGATTTAGGGCTGAGCTGGGGGCAAGAGTGACCCCAGTGCTGGGGCCTTCCCCGGCAGTGAGGTGCCGGCACTCAGCGCTGCCTGTTCCGGCGAGGCCATGCGGGTGATAAGACACCCGGTCTTGTGCGCCTGACTCACACTGTGGGTTCCTCATAGCTCGTCCTGGCACGCTGCCCACCGCGGTGCTCACTGGGGGTCAGGGGGCTTCTCCCAGCCTCTCGGAGCTAGGCCAGCGACAGCCCAACTTGGGGTCAGTGCCAGGAAAACCAGTGCCCGTGCGCGGGTGGCAGCTGGTGCAGCAAACTTGTGCGCAAACACCCAGGCGAAGCTCTCACAGCGAGGGGGCCGGGTGCCAGCCTGCTGCCAGCCTCCTGGGACCACAGGACAGAGCAGCCTTTGGCCCCTCTCTGCACAGGGGCTGGCAAAGCCTCCTCACGGGGATGTGGAGCTTTATTTTGATTTTTTTTTTTTCTCTCTTCCCCCTTTGTGGGAACCTTCTCATTAAACCCTTGGCACAAACCCTTACTTTCACTCTGCTTTTCTCCGCTTGCTTCCCACACACTTTTCAGCAAGCTCTAAAATCCCCGTCCCCGCACGCACAGACATCCCGGCAGCACCGTAACCTCCCGCACCCACACAGCCGCGCTCCGCCGGTCACTTCCACCGGGGCCAGTTGTGTGTAAAACGCCGCTGACTCACGGCAGAGCCGGGCCTGGCGCCTCGCTGGGTGCCACGCGTGAGCCCCCACCGCCAGCCGGGCTCGTGCCGCAGGGCCAGGAGTGCCCGGGGATGCTTTTTGCTGCCCATCAGGCCACCATGGAGGGACAACGTTGGTCAAAAACACAGCTTATCCAAGGTCGAGGATCTGGCCGTGCAGGGCGATGAATCCCAATTCACACCCATGCTGCAGTCACTCCCATTGCTCCCTGCCTCTCTGTGAGCGAGATATGAGGTGCCCCCAGCCCCAGCCTTTCCAACCATTCTCCCAG
>NW_010170579.1:4352-7656 GCF_000695765.1 Mesitornis unicolor | reverse complement strand
TCCCTGCCCCCCCAACCTTTGACCCCCAACCAAATCCCTGTGCAACCTCTAATCCCTGTGCAACCCAAGCCCCTGGCAACCCAAACCCCTGGCTACCCATCATCCCATGGCAATCAGATTCCTGCCATCCCAAACCCCTGGGTACCCCAAACCCTGGGCAACTGGACCCCCATCATCCCAAAGCCCCAGGTACCCCAAGCCTGGCCCAGCATGGCCACTGTGCCCTGGCTACAGTGCAGGGAGATGCTCCTGTGTCTTCGGCATGGTGCTAGGCTGTACTGGGACAGTACCACGGGGACTGTGGGTGTCCCCTGGGGCTGGCACGCTCCTGCTCTCTCCCCAGGGCTTGGCTCAGGCAGCAGAGCAGCCCAGGTGCTCCAGAAAGCAGCTTCATCTTCCAACACCAGCTGCAAACCTCGCTGGCAACCTGGGGAGTCCACAGCTCCTCTGCCTGCCCTGAGCAACCTGCGCCGGTCCTTTCTCACAGTGCTGGCCTGGGCACAGGGAGATCCGGCTCCTGCATGGCCCCAGAGCTCCACCAACTCAGCCCAAATTTCTCCGGTAGATGCCGGCGCAGGGCTCACTGGCAAAGGCGGGTACCACTGCCAAATTGCAGTTTTCAGTTCCCAGCCGCTTTGGCTTTCATACTGTTCAGAAAAGAGTCATTATGCCCCTTTCTTTTCTCTTTCTCTTTTATTTTGTCGATGAGGAGAAAAACGGGTATTTCTTATTCTCCCTTCCCACCTAATGGGGAGAACCTTTTCTTTTTTCTTTTTTTCCCCCTCTCGCTCAAGCCTTTTATACAAATTAATCTTTGGGCTGAGGCCAAGCCTGGGCAAATTTCATCTAAAATGATGAATTTTTCAGAGCCTAATGGGAGTAATTACAGGGGGTTAGAAAGCAAACTATTTCACAACTTTAACAAGAGCAGGCTGCGACCCAGCACTTGTTACAGCTAATAAAAATGTTAATGAACCGGCAGCAGCAACGGGGCTCTCCTGTTGCTCCTTCTTCCTTCTCTGCCAGTCCTGGTTCTCAGACCAGGAGTGGAAGCAGAGCCTGGTGCTGCGGTGGTTGTGTTTGCCTTTCTGTGCAAACACCGTGCGGGGCAGAACCAGTCGGGCGGCTGAGCAGGATCGGCGGCTGTTGAGCCACTGGAGTGCTGGCGTGGATGCCAGCAGAGCACCGTAGCCCTGGGGAGGCATGGGCTGTGTGTACAGGGGGAGGCAAGCAGCAGAGATGTGCTCCTGGAGGATGCTCATCCCTTCAATGAGTTATTCCAGTATATAAATGATGCCGATTGACACGTTCGCCAGCCCATGTATGAGCAAAACACCTGAAACAGGGGCTGTGGCCCCCCAGGGAAGATGGAAACCCACCCACAGGGGCTGGTGAAAAGCTGAGACCACAGAAGACCCTCTCTGCTTCGGGTGACAGGGCCAGTCTCCCCCTTCGGTGACGAGCCATGCTTCTTGCTGGCAATAATTGGCCCGGTGTTGATTGAACACCTCAGCATCTATTTTAATTACTGAGAGAGCATCCGTCATGCCCTGCTCCCGCGGCGCAGCTGCTTGGCGCCACATTTGCCCGGGGCTTGGAGGGAGATTCCCATTGTGGCCGGCGCTGTTTGCCGTCGGGGCAGCCCGCCTGTTTGCTTTGCGTGGCTCACGCTGCTGGTTCAGCCCTTTGAGGCTGTGTCCATGGCGTGCGACACCAGTGCAAAGAGACAGCGTGCCCCTGAGTGCAGCCCAGCCCAGGCAGCGGTAACATTTTGATGGCCAAGGCGTGGTGGCTCTCCAAGAAGGTGTGTTGGTGATTTTAAGGTCCTGAAGTCATTGAGGCTCTGGATGGTGAGCTGGGAGGCTCAGGCACACCCCAGACTGTACCCCATATTCATGCCCCAAAGCCGCTTTGGCCCTGGGCAGATAAGTGGGGTGCAAGGGAGGATGAGGAAGAGAGCACAGCAGTTGTGTGTGTGGGCTCCTAAACCCCCGCTGACCTCCCTGGCCCCATCCTGAGCATCCCTCGGTGCCGGCCACTGCCAGCCTCCTTCTTGGGAAAAGCTCGGGGCTTTGCTCCCCCCCCCCCCCCCCCCCCCTGCCACTCCGTCCCCTCTCCTTGGTGCCATGCACCCATCTGAGGTGTTTATACTCCTTCACTTCCCGGCTACCCAACTCCCCTTGTCTCTTTAGGAGCAATTTTGGCTAAAATTGCTTCTGACTAAGCTCTCCAGGGCTGCCTTCCCCAGCGTTAGTGGGAGACTCAGGTGAGATTGAAACACAAGGCTCCCCCTCGCATCATGTTGGCATGTTTGCCTCCACGGGAGTGCACCCGGAGCCCCAGCAGCTCTGGTACAGCGATGCAGGGAGCTGGGATGGTGCTTGGTGCTGCGGGGAGGGGAGCCTGGCTGCTACTGGTGGCTCTTGACTTGCCAGAATGGCTGTAAAGCCCCGAGGGAAAGGCAGCAGGTGGAGGCTGAAGGTCGTGGTTTGGACTTTGCCCGCAGCACTGCCAGGAGCAGATGCTCAGCAGGTGAAACAGGCACCGAGGCCACACCGTGGGGCTGGGTTCCTCTCCCCTGGCCCTGAGCCCACAGCAGCCATGGGATGCAGGGAGACCTCATAGACGCAGCAGTGCTCCAGGAATCTCTGCAGCAGGTTTTGGCCAGGGCTGCACAGGTGCTGCCCTCCAAAACCCCACAGATGAGGTGAATGGCATGGGGCAGCTGCTTCAAGTCCACGTTTGTCCTTCTGGCAGCACAGAGCCAAAAGATGGACTGTGCTGGGGTCTTTCTCTGCAGCCGTACCTTTTCCCTTCCTTCTCCTCACACCCCACTCACATTGGGCAGTGCCTCCTCTTGTTTGAGATGCAATGAAATAAAGGGACAGATGATTGCTCCAGTGAGGTGCAGTCACCCATCACCTCTCAGCCCTGTATTTGGGAGCAGGGGCTGCTGTAAAATCCTGGCTGATACCGGCATCCACCTGGGATGCGGCGGCTGCCCCAGCATCCATTGCCTGAGGAGGGCTTTCATCTGCTCAGCCCTCATTTTGGAATCAGGTTTCGATCGATGAAGAAGCACTCGCTCCAGCCCTGCTGCCCTGACTCAGCAGGTCCCCGCTGCCTGGCCGGCTACAGGGCTGGGTACTGCGGTCGCGTCCAGGTGCCCAGAGTCCCTGGGGATGGACGCTGCACCTTTGGGTCCTGAGCGGGAGGACTGGCACTAGCTGGGTTCCCTGCAAGGGGTTTGGGAGTGATGGGTGCTCCCATTGCTTGGGATGCTGTCTGCAGGGGAGGTGGGAAT
>NW_010170579.1:2873-4286 GCF_000695765.1 Mesitornis unicolor | reverse complement strand
CCTAGGCACAGGCTGTGCCGGGCTCAGGACACAGCCTGGGGGCACTTTGCAGCAGCATTGGGCCCCACTCTTCTCTTTGGCCTTCACCCAAAGCCTGTTGAATCCCCATCTTCGCTACCGCTGCTTTCTGAGCCCTTCAGGGCTGGCCTCGGGTCATCTTTTTTTCATGAGCGCTGGAAGGCGTTGGCGGTCGATGGCTGGAAAAGGCAGCGCTGGAAGAAGATGCTGCCCTTGGGCAGGGAAGCCAGAACAGAGCCATGCTGCTCCGCAACCACTGCCCTTCCTGCCCTCCCCAAAGTGCTCCTGCGATGCCGACGTGGGCCTGAGAGCTTGTGCTGCATCCGAAACAATAGTGCTCTGCGTCCTGATGTTCATATAATATGCAGTACACAGCTCAGTAATGAACAGTGACCTCTATTAGGCATGCTATTAGTCTCATCAGGAGTTCCTAAAGTACATAGCTGGGGTTTTTTTGGTGGGTAGAAAGGCAGTCAAGTTCTGCCGAGTAACTGTACAATTAGGAGTAAATCATTGCTACAAGAGCAGTCGCTGATGGATCAGAGCCGGTGGGGATGGCTGGGGGTGATGTGCAATTGTCCTTCCCATGGCTGCTCTCGGCCATGGTTCGGCTGCAAGGGCAGGAGCGAGGTTGCATGGGACCAGCTGCTCTGCCGGAAAAGTCTGATAGAGATATGAAGATCTGCCTGAAAATCAGAGAGAGATATAAAAGGGCTGAAGAGAGAAACTGCTGCTACAGTCATCACTCAATTAGCAGCAGCTCCCCAGCTCTCCCACATTTGGGCACCCCTGCACAGCCACCTTGGACTCGCTGCCTCCCTGGCCATGCTCAGGAGTGAGTCCTACCTCCAGAGCCTCTTGAGATGTTCCAGCAGTGCCAATGAGCCCTCGCTTTGCCTTGGCGTCAAAGAAATCCCCTCTCAAGGCAGCAGCAGGGTGGGCAGGAGTAGCCTGGAGAAGAGAGGGCTCTGGAGAAGACCCCATTCGGAAAGACCGAAGTCCCAGAGGAGGGATGGGGTGGTCAGGTGCCAGCTCCAGTGCTTTGGCTGGCTGCAAAAAGGATTCAGGGAAAGCCGTGAAGCAGGGATGCAGTGGGGAGAGCATGTGGGAAATTCATGCCAAGGCAGAGCCGGAGGAGCGTGGAAAGGCAACGGCGCAGGTGATGATCCGTGGCCGAGTGCTGCCACATCCGCTTGTAAACCAAACATCTCTGTTTTGCCGCAGGTGTCGGAACAAAGTCCAGGCCAGCCGGTGTCCCTGCGAGGGCTGGAGCAGATCTGTCAGGAAAATCCTCCAGCACCTGCCCGTGATGGATGCAGAAAACCAGGGCCCGCAGGGCAGGGAGAAACAGGGAACAGGGAGGACAAAATGGAGGAACCCCTGCCCCAGCTATGG
>NW_010170579.1:0-2842 GCF_000695765.1 Mesitornis unicolor | reverse complement strand
TAAAGGTGGGAAATGAGCTTGACATCCTGCCCTGGTGAAAACCAGCTATCTGCGGAGGAGCGGACTCGCTAATGCAAGTGTTTCAGAGAAAGGTTTTTAATAGCCGACGAGCACCATGGGTTTATTGAGAACAGGTTGTGCCAAGCCCCTCTAATAGCCTCCTTAAACGTAATCGGCGATGAAGGAGATACGGGAGCACAGGGCAAAGCAGCTCGGCACCTTCCAGCCAGGCGGTTGCTCCGAGGCCATGGTGCTCACATTAAGAAACTGTCCCCTTCCCAAGCAGCTGGAGATGTCACTGCATGCGACAGCCAGCAGCAATCATCAGCAGGACCCCTCTGCCCAGGAGGGGTGCAGGGGGGAGAAGGTGCTCAGGGAATGCCAGCAGCCCCGGGGGGATTTGGCAGCACTGAGATTTGCCGGCGGCATCCAAACCAGCTGGAAAGGAGGGTGCCCAAGGAGCTTGGAGAGGACAGGGAGGAGGGGGCTGAGCAGCCAGCGAGCGGAGATAACTGGTAATGAGGGGATTAACAGTTATTAAATGGTAATGACCACACTCGGAGCGATCGTGGGGAAGCAGACACTTGACGGTGTGCTAATAACCTCCTGTCCCTGCTGCTCCATTGGCTGGGCAGTGGGGATGGCCTCCAGACGGGTGTTGCAAGGAACCAGTGGGATCGGATCAGCCAGGGGGTCCTCACACCCTGCGGTCCCACAGGAGCCCTCACACCCCTGGCAGCCTCACTCATCTCATGTGTGACCCTGAGCAGCCATGTGTCAGTCCTGGGACAGACGGACTCTGTCCTGCTGGTGACAGACCCCGGATGGGGTTGTGCCACTGTGTCCCGTAGTCCCCGAAGGTCTCCTGCACCCCCTGGACCAGTGCTCACCATTCTTGGCTGTTCCCTCAACCTAGCAGGGGGACAGAGGCTTCACCTTGTCCTCCCTGCATAGAGAACAGCATCAGAGAGTGAGACAGCAGCCCCTATCCCACCTGATTTCTCCCTGACACCACCACTACAACCTCTACCACCTGATTTTATGGAAGGGGGGGATTTGTGTCCTGCAGACGGGGAGGGGGACACTGGAGAAGGCTCCACACCTGCTCCCTGGCTCTCAACCCTCACCCAAACACACCAGTCACCCCTGGAGCGGGCTGGGAGAGCTCGCAGCAGCTCCAGCACCGCTCCAGCAGCAGAGCCACTTGCCAGCAGATGTTGGGGCTGTTAATGCCCTGCGTGCTTTCAGCAGCCTGCGGGCTCCAGCATCACGCTCCGCTGCCTGAAGCCGGTCCCCTCCTGTCCCTTCAGTCCCCGAGGCTGGCAGCAGATGTCCGGCACCGGGCTCCTCCGGCGTGCACTGCGCGTTCCCTTGCCCCGCGGCTCAACCGGTGCAGAGAGCACCAGATGGGCCGCCAGTGAGCGGCCCCGATGCTCCAGCGCAGTGCAGGAAAGCAATTCCCGGCACGACGGGGAGCACCGGGCAGACAAACCTGCTTGTGGTGACACCTCCTGCACCCACACAGCTGACCGAGCCCGTTGTCCCTGTGCGGATGGTGCGGACCCGATTCCCGGCACAGCAGGCTGCCTGAAATTCCCCAAAGAGGCTTTAAAAGGCAGCAGCCGCCTGCCAGCACTGCCGAGCACCTGCTGCCTTCGCCTGGATGCGCGAGATTTGAGCATATTTTGAGAACGGGCCATTTCATTGCCTAAATGCAGATTTGCAGAGCTTGAGCAGAGCCTGCCGCTCTCCCCGGGAGCTGGGAAGGAGCAGGGAGGGGATCTTGGCATCTCCCAGGCTCCAGAGCTGTCCCCACAGGAGCATGTGGCCGGGGGGTGGCAGCAGAAGGGTCTGTGACTGTGGCAATTCGGAGCTGTATCACAAAGCAGAGGCCGGAGCTGGAGGAGGACATGGGAAGGATTAGAGCAGTGATTTCCTGATCCCTGGGCTCTTGACTCCACGCATGGAGGGCACTTCAGTCGCGGATGTGCATGATCTGGGGCAGCACCAGCACTTAACTGGGCTCTGTTGTGTCTTGCCCTCGTTAGTGGCAGCTCATCTTCAACAGAGGGGGGGCAGTTCTCTCTTCTTGGGCAGGGCTGGCCTTGGGGCTGGTTTCTCCACCCAGCTGGAAGACATCCCTCCTGGCATGCAGGGGTGGGAGTGGGTAAGGGATGAGATATGGGGTGGGATTGGGATGGGATAGGGATGGGATAGGAAGGGATGGAACAGGAGGGAATGAAATGGAATGGGATGGGGAGTGCAATAGGCATGGGATGGAATGGGATGGGATAGGATGGGATAGGATGGAATGGGGTGGCTAAAGTGCCTCTCTGAGAAATATCCAAGTGGGGTGTCTCCATCTGTTACTGATGTTTTGGGGTTCCAAGTGTGGGTGAGCCCCTGCTTCCCAGGCCAGGAGAAACACTCCCCAGGGCAGATTATTCTCGCTGGGTGGTGCAGAGGGGAGCACTGGGGCCAAGCTGCCCCTGGGTGACTGCGGGTAGGGTCTCCACCGTGCCATGGAGGTAGGAGGGGCTGGGTGGCTCGGCCCAGCTGGCAACACAAGGCCCCACCCTGGCAGCTCCTGTGCCAAAGCCAGGAGCTGGCAAAGGGCTGAGGGGTGGAGAGAGCATTGCAAAGGGCTCCTCTTCCCCTTCCTTCCATCCTCATCCTCTCAGCATGTACCAGGCTGGCATGGTGGATGTCCCACCCCCAGGGGCTGCCACGGGCCCTGTCCCGCCCTGGGGAACTTCTCCTTCCGTGACTCAACCACTGCTGCTTCCCTCAACGGAGTCCCCCTCTGCGCCTGAGTGTCACCCGCTGACGCAAATCCTCCCAC
>NW_010170578.1:0-1897 GCF_000695765.1 Mesitornis unicolor | reverse complement strand
AAGCTTTGTTTTCTCATTGTTGTGGGGTTCATTTACTTTGATTATGTACGTTGTCTATGGTTGCCCCTGTATTACAGACAAATTACATTGTCTTTTATAGGCTTTTTGAAAACCTACCTGTATTTAGCATTGCAAGCATATTTCTTGCACATACCTCCTCTCTTCCCCCTCCCCCCGCAATCACCCTCTAATAAATCAAGATTTATTAATAATAATAAAAAATACTATAATAATAAATTAAGAGTAATAGAAGGGTTATTGTCTGATAGCTATAGAGAGGAGTAAGCAGGAAAAGCCTCAGGATGCCCTGTATAATGGTACTGATTTCACCATGCAAGACCTGATACAGCAGTCAGGACTGTGTGAGTTTCATAGCTGTTTTTAAAGAGAAGATAGTATCAAAATGAAGCAGGTTAAGATTGTTTACTTTTTTGTAAAGACTGTTTATTTAGGAATGAAAAATGTGGATGGTGAAGTCATCAGAAGTTTGAAATTCCGTTATACAGTTCTCTGAAATGTTGTTATTTTGTAGGTTTTAAGGTTTCACAGGTTGCACGATTACATAAATAATATGATATCAAAGATTCATCAATTTGTTTTCCAAGGCTGAAGCCATGCAGTGACAGAAAATGTGCAGTGACAAAAACCCTTGTTTAAAGGAACTTCTAAAATTCATTTCCATTCACTGCATTAAGTTCATGGTAAAAAGAATGAAAGCTAAAAGCTAATTATACTGGTATATTTAATCTTTATTTCCTGTTTAAATCTTAGAGACTGAGTGAGGAGAAAGAGAAGAATAGAGTCAAGAATAATAAAAAAACCCATATACACACATTTATGCACAAAATTTATTTCCCGCTGATGTTTTCTGATGTTTTTAATTAATCTTCCTTTGCTGGGAATCAGATTTTCCTTGATATATTACTTTTTGTTAGCAATGGAAAGGCAGTAGCAACAACATCATGGAATTAAGCTCTCTGGGCTCATGCAGGAATAAACAAAAATTTGATAGAAATATGATGCTGTTAATTGTAAAAATTAAGCAATTTGAAAAGAATCTCATATGAATTAGGCTACTTCCTGATGAGTATCAGAGCAAGACTTCTAAGGCTTTTTAATTGTAGGCTTTCCATACTAGCTTCCAAAAGGTTATCTGTCCCCTTTGAACATTAAGACAGCTATTTATTACAACAATAAACAGTATATGTTTATTTTGTATGTTAAATTCCTTGTCCTAGCATGAAATTGATTTAGCCTAAACTCTGGTTTCCTCTTTGTTCTTCCATTAACACTTGCTGCTAACAGAATCACAGAATATTAGGAGTTGGAAGGGACCTTGAAAGATCAGCTAGTCCAACGCCCCTGCCAGAGCAGGATCACCTAGACTAGGTCACACAGGAACGCATCCAGGCAGGTCTTGAATGTCTCCAGAGAAGGAGACTCCACAACCTCCCTGGGCAGCCTGTTCCTGTGCTCTGTCACCCTTACAGTAAAAATGTTTTTCCTCATATTCAGATTGAACTTCCTATGCTCCAGCTTGCACCCATTGCCCCTTGTCCTGTCATTTGACATCAGAGAGAAGAGTCTGGCTTCTTCCTTGATAGAACAAGGGGAAACGGCACCAAGCTGTGCCAAGGGAGGTTCAGGTTAGAGATAAGGAGGAAGTTCTTTACTGAGAGAGTTGTCAGAGGCTGGAACAGGCTGCCCAGGGAGGTGGTGGACTCACCATCCCTGGATGTATTTAAAGAGCGAGTAGACGAGGTACTTAGGGATATGGTTTAGTGGGTAGACAGGAGCGGTTGGACGTGATGATCTCAGAGGTCTTTTCCAACCAAGTGATTCTGTGATTCCTCCTGACACTCGCCATTTACAAGTTTATAAACATTAATGAGGTCAC
>NW_010170577.1:11503-27988 GCF_000695765.1 Mesitornis unicolor | reverse complement strand
AAATTGTTCCCCCTCAGGAACCCAAAAGCTGGCATCGTGCACATAGGAAGGTGCATAGAGAGAAACAAGTCCCACGGCAGTTACACATAGCCTGTACATTGACACCCATGGACAGTCTCTGTATTGAAGGAATTAACATCGCTCAAGACAAACCTGCCTCTTGCTGCCACTGCTAGCTGTGTGCCAGCAGCGGTGCTGATGAGATGTCCCACCCCATCCACTGCAGAGCTGGAAGGAAAGCCAGACAGTAAGGAAAATTCTGCTAGGGCACTCAAAAACTTCATAGCCAACAAAGCATCTGGGTCCTTTCCACATTCCCATCAACAAACTTGGGTTTTGTAATTTTTCCTAACACTGCATTCTCCTTTGATGGCATGGTTCTGGTCTACAGTGCTGTGTTTTATGTGGCTCCTCTGCACCCCCATTTCCTGTCTGCTGTCCCATTTCTGTGAACAGACTGCGTGCTGGTGCTTTGCACATACTGCATTTTAAGCTCTGCTCTCCATTATAGCTGGACCACTACTACAGTTCTTTCTCTACTCTGCAGTTAGTGAACTCGCTCATGCAGGAGGAAAGAAAGGAAGGAGAGATGTGTTTAGAGCAGAGATTGTGTATCTTGCTCTCTGGGCCAGCAGAAGCTCTACAAAAGCAATATGGTGTGCAAAGCAAAATCAATTGCTTTTCTGATCATTGTAGCAGTGGCATGGGATCTGCAGGACTGGTCAGCTGCTTGTAGTTCACAGGCCATGGACTTCTTCAAGCTGTGGGTAGCGTACGTTCTTGGCTTTCTGTCTATGATGTAGCCAAAGGCTTATGAAAGCACTGCCCAAGATGGCAAAGCCAGTAAGGGATCCCAGCAGAATGGGTACCAGCATGGCAGAACCAGGACCTGGAAATCAGGAAAGTAATCAGTGTTAAGAGACGGAGAAAGAAGAAAGAGAAGGTTAAACTTTCTAGTATGCCAAGCAGGTATGGCTAAGTTTCTTTCCATAGAAACTGAATGGGTAGTGCCTTTTCACACACAACTATTTTAATGACATTCCTCATCCTCAGTTGACATGTTTCCCCAAAATACTGCAACATACAGGAGAAGTCTTTTCAGCTAGAGGACATTCTGCCTTCTTACTCTCCCTTCTCCTTCCAAAGCAGAGGATACATTTGACTGTGTCTCCTCTCGGAGAGTCTGTCAGATCTGATACTGATCATCAGTTTGGGATTTAAGAAGGTCAAAACAGAAGTAAGGAGTTGTTGGGATATAATCTAGTCATACCAGGTGGCTGTCAAGAAATTTGTTAAAAGTGTACGGTTTTTCTTACAGCAGGAAAAGTTCAGCAGAGGCTCCTGCAAGAGAGAGACAGAGGGACAGGAGAAAAAACAGGAGACCCACCTTCCACAGGTTTATACAGAAACCTGTTCTTCATTCTCAAAACTGGACCCAGAGAGACCAGGTTGTGCAGGTTTCCATGGCTGTTCCTGTCACTTGGCTGCAGAAGTGGCTCCACACTTTCAAAGCAGTCCTGGGAAAGACATAGGAAAAACCCTTGTGAACCTCCTGGCAGTGCCTGCACCGTCTCCTGCACTGGTGACTGAGCACAGCCCTCAGCAGCCACGGTGCTGATCAGAGCAGGTCTCCTCAGATTCAGTCTTCATCCAGCTCTGCTGACACTCCAAAAAGTAAGTTGCCCAATGCTTGGACTAGCCCCTCTGTAAATCTCTATGCCCTTTCCCTAGGAATTAGTACCTATTGCTACCATGTCACATCATTAACTCATCTTCCAGACCTTTAACAAAGGGATTGACCAGAAATGGGCTGATCCTGATGTGCTATGTTACAGATGGCTGAGTTGCTTCTCAGAGAGTCCAGCTCTCTTTTTTAGGCCCAATGGATGTGCCTGTGGGCCAGGAAGTACTGTTCAAGCAAGCAGGGCATATGCAAGATGCAGACATTCATCCTACACATTCTCATGCCAACTGATGTTCTAATTCCTGCCAAAGCTGCTTAGAAGCAGGCTCAGCCTGTCAGGCTGAATTTTCAGAGCTTTTCCACCTCAACCACTCAAACTTCCATGAATCTCTCTTCTACATCCCTCTCAAACACTTCTTTGCACCATTCTGTAGTGTTGTGCCTTTCAAATCCACAGCATGGCCTATGGCTAAGTATGAGACACTGTGCCAAGTGTTTCATGGAAGCCTTGTCCCTGGGCCCTCCAAACTTGTGGAAGCCTGAAAACTTCCACATCCCAGAGCCAGGACTATACAATATAGAGATAAATGTGAGCCCTTGCACATAGCTTTAAAATGCTAAATCACACATAGCTCTGCTGAGCCTTTTCCTTGTGGTTCTGCTATAAGGTTGCTACTTGCTTATTTGTTGATATGCTGCTTATGCTGATTACATAAAGCAACAGTAAATTGTTTGTGATTGTAAAGTGAAAATAAAGCACTGTGAGCTCAGTTAGCTTAATCGAGAGTAGAAATTCACCTGGGACTTTAGGAGACACACAGTATGCAGAAGATTAAGAAAGAGCTGGGAAAAGGTGGAGCTTTATAATCTCCCATCAAGATTCTTTACTGAATCGATGATAATTGCGGGAAGCATGAAATCTTTCCGAAGCTCCTTAGACCACTGAGAGCAGACCCGTCCCACATACCTGCTCACACCCTGGTTTGCCATGCAGACAGACATTAAGCTCGCAGTGCAAATAGGCCACAGAGTGATTCAGCATCTGGAACAGCTGGATGGTGAAGCTTGCAGCTCTGGACTTGGTGCTCTGCAGTAACTGGATGTGTCTGCACTCAAATGGCAACCTGGCAAGGACAAATGGCAAGGAGTTTCAAATTCCAGCTCTCCCTTACTGAAGACAGGGAAGAGGGGGATCTGCTGACACAGGTCTGCACAGGTTCTAAGCCAGGTACCTGCATCTACAGAGCCAAACACAAATCCACAAAATGTCAGTGTCTCAGGCTGTACCTGTCCCTGCTATGGAGGCCACAGTCTAGAGCAGCAGAATCATTTCTTGGAGCTTGATTTTGCTACAACCATTAAAATGGCTGCTGCAGCATGATAATTTCCTGACCTAGATAAATTCTGAAGTACTGCAGAGGTGATCTCCCGCTTGAGCTGATATGGCCAAATCAGAAAGCTCTTTTAATGATGACAATTATGTGTAGCACTTCTAATGCACATTTCATGCCCCAATGGTTTTACAGACATCGCTTAATGAATCCTCCTGTTTCCCTGTGCTGAGCTCAGACAGGTTAGGCAAGAACAGTCCTGAAATGCTGATGGGGAAATGGAGGCCTGTGGAGAAGCCCAGCTCCCATCCTTGGGCTGCTCTGCTCCTAGGCCGTGCCCTCCCCTAGCAGCATGTGCAGGAGGATGCTGTAAACCTGACATCTGTGGCAGCATGGCATGGAGAAGTGGGACTGCTTATTTAAAGCAACGGGTGAAGGGAGATTTCTTTTTCCCCCTAAGGGTTCTTTCTATTATCAAGCCCTTAGTATTAATTAAAAGACAGCTAAGGGACCAGAGCACTCTCAGACTCATTCTCACTGCTTTGAGCTAACTCTGAACTCTAAAGAGATCAGACCACAGCCACAGGGTGCAAGAGAGGGGGGTCCTCTAATGATCAGCCCATTCCCAGCCCGAAGAGTGAAGCCACATCCATCCCTGCAGCCCCATACGGGTCTGACCTGCGGAACAGGCAGCACATGGCGCCCGGTCCCCCTGGGCTGGCCGAGGGCGTCACGCAGCACGACCGGATCTGGAGCACGGGCTGGCTGCTGTTGCTCTGCACGGCGATTAAAGCCAGGAAAGTCTCCTGGGAAGGCACTGGCCCTTCCAGCTCAGGGTCTGCTTCTGCTGCAGAGCGCAGGCTCATCTGCACAGTGTAGTTACCGGAGCCGCACACATCATCACTCACCACTGCAAGACTTCAGGAAAAAAAAGAACGAAAAAAAGCTGAGACCTAGCCAGGCTGCACAGCCTGTTAGGAACAAAACAGCATTAGGGTGAGTTTCCTCGTTAAACCAAACAGTAAGCTAAAATAAATGAACAATATGAAGACCCTGGCATGACAGAGCCTCCTGTGATCTAAACCACCTCCTGTCTCTCTGCACAGTCAAAGCATTTGAACTGAGGGGAACTTGGAAGCATCACTTGAGTGGTATCAAATGTTCCCACTTGCAAAATCACATGTAGACTGGTTTTGGGATGAGACGCAGAGAATCAGAGGCTATTGTGAAACAGAAAACTAGGTCTTAAGGACAGTATTAACATCCGAAATGCAAAAAAGGTCCTTTTTTAAAAAATGAGAAGACATTGCTAAATGAATGTAAGCATTTTTAAAACTGCAATACAGCACACCCATGTCACTGAGCCCATGGAGTAATAAGGATATTACGCCCCCGCCCCCTTAAGTCACACAGCATAAATATGCAACAGCAACTACACTGAGATCATTACCCGTTCAGAACGGCAGCATCTGACTGCAAAACCCTCCTGTGATGTGGTTCGCTCAGCAGTGCACTGGGCTCCGAATCCAGCAGTGTCAGAACAGTCAGCAAGCCTTCAGCTGCTTCTTCTGTTACTTGGTTTGTTCTGACCACGTCCTCTGCCTCTGTGTTCAAGAGCAGCCTCTCAGATTGCCCAGTGTTTGCAACATCTAGTGAGGAACTCCCCTGTGGCGTAAGCGATACCAGACTTGGAGAAGAATATGAGGGACTCTCCGGGGTTGGGAGGAACTGGATTAGGTCTCTGGCTAAAAACACCTCATCATCATTAGCAGCTACTTTATTGAAGACAGCTGACCGATTAGTAACAAGCCTGTTAGCAGAGACAGAAAATGCTTTTGTTGTAGCTGGCCCAGTGGGATGCAGAGCAGAGTCAGGGCTGGAGTGATCAATCTCATGTTCACTGTTACCTTCCAGAGATGCCTTCTCCAAAGGGCGTCTTGCTGATGCCTGCTGTGCTGAAGAGATGGGTGCCGGAGCGGGCAGCTGGCTGGCAGTGGCTGCATCTCCCTTCACTACCATGTGCTCACTCTCCCCCATTGATGTAGAGACTGCAGTTGATGTGTTGACTCTGGCAATCGCAGGCAGCGCTGTGTTCGGATCAGATCGGATAGCTGATGTTGGCAGGAGAAACACTGCTTTGCTAGTAAGTGAAGTAGTGATATAATTGTTCGTATCCGCAGAGAGGGAAGTCATTGCTAATGGATACCGTGATGTGGTCTGTGTCGATCTAGGCTGTCCCTCAAGAGCAATACTAGACCCTGCAGATGTAGATTGTTGTACTGGAGTTAAAACAACCTTATTGCCAAGAACTGCTGTGGGGGTTTGCAGTGTCCTTGTGCTAAACGTGGCTGACAGAGGAACGCTTGTTCTCAACAATTTACCAGTTACTATTTTTCTTACAGTTGTGCTGATTTCAGTTGGCTTTGTATTTTCTCCCATGTTGGCCTGTGAGAACAGTTTAGTAGGGGCTTGATGGACTTGGTCACGTTTCATGGCTGATAGCAGGGGAACGTGTGTAGACACAGGTGAAGGTGAGCTTGCAGGAGAGTTGGTATACGTCCTTGGATGGGCAATTGCAGCCAGAAGTTTCCCAGAAGCTGCTGTTTCCATTTGGGCCTTTGTTGAAAATGGGCTGTGCACTGGTGCTAGTGCTGGTCGCTCTGTCATTACAAAGGGCTTAGGCACAGTGGGAGTAAATCCCAAATGTTGAGTAAGATCAGGTTTTATAGAAGTGGTGCGGGTTTCTGCTGCCTTAGCATGCACAGTGACTGCTCCTGAACAGGCCATGCTGCCCACTGCCGAGTCTTTGCAATCATTTCCAGCTGGAAGTGCTGAGAAAGCCAAAAATGTGCTGGGTACGAGCTGAACTTGTGATGGCAGCCTTGGAAGTGACTCAGTGCTGCGGAGGCTTTGTGACGTGGATTGCGATGGCACGATGCTTCTCGTGAACATCTTCAGTGGGTATTTTATGGTTCTAGCCGAGCGCAAGGTCAAACACTCTGTGCATTGTGCATGGACAGAGGAAGGCACGGTCACCAAGCCGTGGCGATGGCCAGCAGTTTGCAGCGTGAGTTTCTTATTGTGCTGAACCTGGTCTGCAGCCCCTGGGACTGTAAACAGAGGTTGGGCAGGCATTTCAAAAGCAGTGTGTCCCTTTGCTGACACTAAAGGGGTCACAGAAGAAGAACGTGGCTTTTCAGTGGTGAAAAAGACTTTGGAGGAAATATGGGGGCTCTGCTGGCCAGACACAACGGATGGTGGCACAGTGGAGGTGAAAGGCTCTGCTAACATGTCTTTAAGTAGAAGCAAATCAGTCCCCTTTGCCTCTTGAGAAGTGGGAGCAGGTACTTGCATCTCTTCAGGCAGCCTGTGCAGATGCGTGGCTTGTGCTGTAGTACTAATTCTCATCTGCGGATCCAGCAGATGATGGGATGCTGAGGTAACAGCTTGAAACGAACGAGCAATGGCTGTATAATTAGGATTAGCTAGCCCTGGCTGAGAAGTTACGTTTGTTTTCTCCCCTTGTTGGTTAGATGCAGTGGAGAAAGTATTTCCAGGCCTCAAAGACTTACCAGTAGGATAAGAGGAACTAGTTTTCATTGGGATATCATGGCTGCTTTCAGGGCTACCCAAATTCAGATCTTGCTTGTTCGTGAACAAGAGAGCAGTTCTGTGGTCCTCTTCACCCTCGGGAGAGGGCACCATCTGTAAATCTGGTCTGTCAGTGGACAAAAGGATGAACACAGGCTTAACCAGAATTAAGCTGGAAGGACTCAGATTTTTTAACTTTGCAAGGTCCAGCGCTGAGGAATTTGATGCAGCCAGGATTTGCTGAATGGAAATCAGACTCCCAACACCAGTACTCGGGAATTTTGTAAGTAGAGGGGAATCTTGCATGGGCTGTAGGCATATCATGCCATCAGTGTTTTTAAGCAGAAAGGACAAGTTTGAAGATGATAGTAGCATTGTAAGTTGATCAGCTCTAAAAGCACTGAGGTTCCTGGTAGCTGCATCATGGGACGTACCGAACTGCTGCACTAGTGCTTGTGCCAGATCTGCTGGGATCTCATCAGAAACACTGGGCACCAGCGGTTCGGGATGTGCTGCTGGGGAGCTGGACTCTCTTGCCTGTGCATGGAGTGAGGGAATTTTTGAAGTAAAAGCTGCCAGGCTGCCAGGTTGCTGGACCTGGGAGGCTGAAGGGGCTGGGAAGGCTTTCTGAGATACAGGATGGGCAGAAACGCCTTGAACCTGAGGCCCAGAACTAGTAGACATGGATGAAGTTGTTAAACGAAGTCCTTTCTCAGCAGAGGTGGGGATGCCCATTAGCTGCAATCCAACATAAGTAGGAGATGTACCTGGTGTCCGAAACTCTGCATGAGCAGACTCAGAAGGGCTTGCAGGTTGAAGGGCTGCGTTCTTAAAGGTCGGTGTACCTGGAAGGAGTGCAGACGTTACTCCCTTTAGCTCTTTAGTAGTTTGGGAAAGTTTTAATGTGGAAATCCATGACTGGCTTAATGGGGATGAATTAGCAGAAGCCTGCGGGCTCTCAGTGGATCTGGATTTTTCAGGTTTACTTGTCATGGTCCGATGATCGGTATTTCTTTGCAAAACTGGAAATGCGGTTTCTTGAGAGCTCCTGTTGGTTTCTTGGGAAACATGTTGTTTAGTACAGTTGAGAGTCCGGGACAAAGAGAGGGGCTGTTGTCTATCAGTTGTGCTGATGGGCCCTTGAAGTGGAGATGCAAGTGAGTCATCAGGAGCTACGGCTTCCAGGTGCATCAGTAATGAAGACTGTACGTTGCCCTGTGGGAGCGTCTGAAGAGCAGGCAACTGGCTTGGCTGTCCAGAACCATTTATTACGGCTGTTGTAGAGTTTCCGGCTGCACTGCCTGTTGTTGCTTGCTTCAGAGAGAAAACGGGGGAAAAGCGAATAGCACTTGTCTGCATCACACTGGAATAGACTGCACCAAGGTCCCCTGAAGCTGGCTTGTGTAGGAATGCAGAAGTTGTAACTTTAGCATCCATACTCTGAGCCTTCTTCAGGTATGCAGGTGTCACACCAGCTTTACTGGCAGGCTGGACTTGGGGATGTGTGTCTTCTGGCTTTTTGCTAGCGAGAGGCGTTCCTGTTGGTAACCAATCCATCCTTGTGCTTTCAAAAGCAATCTTATCTCTGGTGGGAAATGGAGATACCTCTATTTCTTTTCCTGGAAGGTTAAATTTTACTGCTGAAGTCAGAAGAGATGTTTTAGGACTTGGCACCATCTGTTTGATAACAGGAATGGAAGAGACAGCTGTAAACTCAGGGGAGTCTTGATGTGTCCCTCCACTGAGAACGGACCGGGGCAGCCCAGCACTAGAGCTGGTACGACTGAAGCCAGCCTCAGAAATATTTCCTGGTTTTCCTTGCAGTGACCAGTTTGGCTGTTCCCGATGTGTGGTAGCCTGTGATTCCTGTGTGGAGACAGGGATGCTTGTGCTACTCAACAGCTTGCTAGGAAAGATGTGTCCACCCTGGAGCTTTAAAGCTGCTGCTTCTGTGTGCTCAGGCACCTCCAAGTTTCTAACCAACTCCTCCGTATGGTCAGGAACGAAGTCAGCTGTTGTTTCATTGGCAAGATCAATGGCTGGGCTCTGAAAATTAAAGGTCCCCTCATCTGAGTTATCTTCTGTAACGGAAAACACTTCGCTGGGCACTGGGCTGCTCTCAGCTCTTGGTTGGGCTTCTCCGGGAAGGGTCAGGCTTAACACTTCACTAACGTTATGTTCATTCCTGGAGGCACCTAATGAACAGAAAACAAGCTATTTGCCTATTCAGCTGTACATGGACTTGTTTGCAGCAGCACTTTGCAACAGGCTGAGCGGGAAGCAGAAAGTTAAGCAGCCACTGGCTCCGTTCAGAACCATACAGGAGGGAGGATTCTTTCAAATCAATCAAAATCAAATCAAAAGCAGATACTTTGTCATTTATAGAGGCTCTCAAGTCTACTTTCCAAGCCATGGCCTTAAGTATTACTTTTCTTCCCTCTCCAAAAATGTTAGGGGTTTTCTCTTAGGCACCTGCCAGCAAATAAATGTGTCTAAAACCTAAAAAGTGCATTTAAGTGCATGCATTTAAATTGTGGTTTTTGACAAAGCAAAAGCAGAGGTTTAGCAGTTTCACTTCAGATAAATCCTTGGGGTTGGCATCCAAATGTAACGCCTTAAGAGGAGATTACAGCTTCTCTGTGGTCATTCAGAGAAGCAATACTATCAGTCAACAGTGAGCGTGGTAAGCTGATATAAGGGGAGTCAAAAAGCTGATATATTGCTAAAAAGAAATGGAAGTTAATGGATGATGGAGACTGGTATGTTAAATCTATACTATTTTGGACTGTGGTTTTGTATAAACAAATGAAAGTCCCACAGTTCGGCCCCAACTCCGCAAAGTAACACAAGCAGTCTATTGATAAAGACAAGCACTTACTGAGTCAAGGTCTTGGATAAAGAAAGTGGTGTAAATATCCACAAATACACCTTGCAGGGGGACAAGGTAAATTAAAAAAACCCAACAGAAACAAACAAACCCCACAAAAAGAACAGAATTACTAATTAGGTGGAAAATTCTTTGACACCACCCCCTGAAGTTTATCTTTCTGAAGAGAATTGTCTGCCTGAAGACTCAAGACTGCTTTCAGTAGCCAAGTTAGATTCACGTATGCGCGCAGGGTATGCTCACAGGCACCCAATAAGAGGTAGAAAGCAGAGACTGACTGGTTCCCTGCAATGAGCGACAGCAGCCCTAGGAACTCATTTGAGGCATGACAGCATTACAAACTCATCGATGATTTCGTGCTGTCAGAAGTATTTGGGAGGACAGCTGTTCCTAAAGAAAAGGCAGAACAGCGTGTCGCTGCATGGTGAAGAGGGGAGCCCATGCTCAATGTCTTAGTGGTGCCTGAAAAAGTATATTCTTCAGCAGTCACGAGTGTGATCCTCAGTTCTGCCATGGACCTACCCTGTGAAAAACGACTGTTTTTCCTCTGCTTTCCCCCGCATGAAGGGCACAATGTGTTCTTTGGGGAGTGCACTGTCTCTTGGCTTGGGTAAGTAGCGCAGCTGGGGCTTCATTTGGGGCCACTAATGTTCCCAGAACAGAAACCATTTAAATGAAGTCTTGAGCCTTATAGCACAGCTGCACAAGCACAGATAAGCTGCTCCTTCATCTTCTTGTTGTCACACACCTGAGACTGATGGCACAATTTAGCATAGTTCTTCTGCTCGCTGATAAAAGAGGAAAAGGTAGCAAAAATACAGCAACTGAGATTAGAACAAAACACATCACTCACCAGATAAATCCAATAGTCCAGCTGCCATCAGAATAAAGACGGGGAGTTCTTCCTGCATCTTGTGAAGTAGCTCTTGAGCCACCCCGATAACAGCGTATCCAGACAGAAGCAGCTCGCTAAGGAGTCACTGCTGCCTCTTAGCAATGGGCATTTGCTGTGTTTGTTCTGGAAGGGCAGAGTATTGGGTTACTTTATAAGAGTTTAGGGCAGACAGCAACCAATAATCTGTTCCAAATTAAAAAAAAAAAAAAGGAAAAAAAAAAGAGAAAAGCCTGCACCAATTGGAATCAATTGATTTTTAACAAAAGAAGAGACTGTGTTTTCATGTGTGGCAAAGATGCTGCAAGGCAGCTCCTTTTCTCTGAAGAAGGAGCTAAAATACTGCCTTGAGTGCTGTGTAGGTGTCTGGCTCTGTGAGCCCAGGTAAGATGGACTTTCTCTCCCTGCGACCCTCCAGGAAGGGGGAGGCCACAGAAGAAGGTTGCTGAAGATACTGCTTATATCTTTCCATCAGGCCTGCTGGATCCTTTCTTCTCTGAGCCTACAAGTGACGGCAAAGTGTGTTCTTAATTCAAAAGATGCAGCCAAAAGCCAACACACGCTGAAGAGACAGATGACAGCACAGCAGCTAACCCTGTGCAACTCAGAGCAGCCTGATCTCCCACTTTGGTGAGAACCCTAGTGAAAAAGCAAGGATGACAAACGCTTAAAAAGCACACAATTTAAACTTCCACGATAACCGAGAAAGAGACCAGAGGCTTCTTGGGCAAAGTTGTAGTTATACCCCTTTGGCCTTTAACTGTAAAGCCCTAGTGCCCTTGCAAATACTCACCTGCAGGTAGCAATCCGTATACATCAGGCATCTTTCTGCCAGCAAATGCACACACACACAGATAGCGAGCAAAACGCTTGGAGACAGAAAATTTAGAGCAATGCACGTTAAGGAGATAAGAGTGAACATTATTACATAGCCATGACTGCTGTGAGTGCAGTGGAAATAGTATGTAAAACAAAGAGCAGAAGTCAGATAAGCAGCATAATGGCAGCTCAGAAAAGCACTGCAAAAGACACCAAGGACGAGGTGATTGCTCTTGAGGGAAATAACAATAAACCATTATCCATCCTTCAGCAAACTGATAAAGTGTAGTCTAGTAGATAATACAACAGATTAGGTGCTGACAGATATGATTTCCAGTTCCAGCCATGTCACTCACCTGAATGTGGTAACCAAGGTCAGGTCACTTCATCCTTTTCCCACTCTGAAAGTTGTCTGGGAAAGAAAACTATTCTGACTGGCATTTGTGCAGCATCTGACACACAGGGCCCTAATTTTAGTGATCCATCCAGCTGGGATCTACTGGCAGGTTCTTTGGTATTCAAACAGGACCACTTGTACAAGCGCAGTGCCCCTCCTGTAACTGCAGGATTGCTCGGGTCCACCTCCCATCCTCAAAGGGCAACTTGGTGCCCTCGTAAAGACTCTGCAATGGTAACTCTTTGTGAGGAGGACAAATCAGTTCTCAAACACCTTTTGCGGAAGGAAGCTAGAAGCAGTTACCTGATCACTCTTTTCTTCTGGGGACAATACCACCTGGTACGTGAAAGGTTCCATGAAGCAAAACCCAGCTTGTCGGTCAAAACCAAGAAAGAGCTTAAGCCTTTTGAGGCTTTTAGGATGATCTCAAGTCTATAATTTTCTGGTGACACATTTGGTGTTCCCCTTTGACATCCTGTTTCTGTAAACACAAGGTTCAGTACCTTTTTTTTCCTTAAGACAATGCTTGGTGCTTGTCAGGTTGAGAGTGTAGTGCTTATGTGGACTTGAACCCTACACACAGCACTTGTTACATATTTCTCTTGGCAGGGTGTAACTTAATGGTAGGAGCTTACAGAAAGAGACAGTGAGACTATAAATTGTATGCTTTTCACTGTGAGTATAGAAAAAACCAGGTGCAAGAGAATTTCCTTCTTCTGAAGTGGGAAGATGATTCAGCTGCTAATTTGAAAAGGAGATGATATATAATTTGTCAGCCTCTGTTCTGAAGGGATAAGATTACACACAGAACAGACACCCACAGGTGTCAAGAAGGCAAATTGAAGAGCCATTTTAAAGTCAAACATGACTGACCTGTTCTGCTTCTTATAAATGTAATATGTTGTTTTCTGCATTCAAAATCAAGGCAATAAAAAGGAAGTGTTGTATTTATGGCCAAAGTCCTTGTCTAGCCTAAATTCTGCAAGCTTTTAGTATAGATTTGTGTCTATGTGCATCTGTGTATTTGTGAGGAGCCTATTAATTAAAGTTGACAGGCTTCTGCCAGCCATCAAAGGACAGCGTACGGAGAAAAAAAGTAAAAAAGGATTCTTTAAAGTCACAACTCACAATTTATTTCTATTTTCTTCCAATACACTGGGTACTGGCCCTAAACTGGAAACTAGACTAGATGAGCCATTGATCAATGACTAACCAGCAAGAAAGGGCAGCAACTTTTATTAAAGCAAAGACAAGCTTAATACAAGCTGTTATTTTAGTTATTAGCCTAGATAATAAATGAACTTCTTTTTCTTGATACTTCTATTGATATTGTTTCATTTGCTTCAATGGAGGACAGCAAACACTCTGAAAAGGGACTGAACAGCTGATGTGCTTTGAGTTAGTTTTGTGAAAGAGAAGAAAATATTCTGCAGCAACCAACATTAACACCACGTTCCGAAGCTCTCCTGAAGGCCTCAGATGCTATGCACATATTTCATAGAGGAGTTCAGGATGGCCAGTCCATTGAGTTTCCGCAGCTCAATAATATGCCTGAAAAGAAAACAGAAAGGTTGCTAGGGGAATATAAGATGACTAACAATAAAAGTTTTAAGCTTCCAGTGCTCTGCTCTGCCCCGTGCCCAAACTGTCAGCGATGTTTAATGCTACATTCAATGAAGTTGTTCAATAGTCATTTTACAGTACCTTGGTTCAGCGACACAAAGCTTCCCCAGAGCAACTGCTGCATTCTCCTGCACTGAAGTTCTCGTAGCATCACCACCAGCATGTTTCAACAAAATCATCACAACGTTGGAATTCAGCAAGGATGTCGCTGCTCCAGGAACCACAAGGCAGTGGCCAAGGCAGAAAGCAGCATTTCCCACAATCATTTCGTTATCCGACTCCAAGAGCTTCAGCAGCACACTGAACCCTGGGAGGAGAGATTAATTGTACAGAATGCACACAGATTTGTTCAGGCAGCACTGATATTTTCCTCTGTCTTTACCTAAACTCCTAGAGAGTGAACCTTGTTCCATGTTGGGCATTTTTCTAGAAAACCTGGAGGAGCAAGGGCATTTCATAGCAAGGTTCAGGATACAGGATGCTGCCTCAGCTTCACCTGACTAGGTGTCTCTCACCAAACTGAATCTACACTCTAAGAGGTTCTCCAGCATGGAGCTGGTGTTTCTGTACATTTAATATTTCTCTGAAACAACATTACACCCTTGCTGCTTGCAGGATCTTGCATTGGCCTCTCATCCCACCATAGTAGCAGGACAAGCACAGAGTGGAGCTAAGTGTGCTACGACAGAAATGCTGTCGTTGAAACAATAGCTGAAAAAGCAAACATAAGAAAAGCTTTCTTTTTTCCTTAGCCAACACAAAGCAGCTCATCTACTTCTGTGACTTACACTAATGCACAGCAGCAGAGTATTTTGTCTATACTCTTGACAGTTATATAGCTCTTGCTGTCATCTCTGAGCAGCAGCAACATCTCAGGCCACAGACTCTAACAAGATGTAGATAGACTGCTTTGTAAATAAAACACAGCCACGGCTTTCAGGTGCATGAAGTCTCCTTGGGGGTTACAGAAGTTTGCTGTGGTTTTCTTTCACGGTCCCATCTGTTCTCCCAGATCACAGCCCACCCTTTCTGCTGCAATATCTTCTGAAAAGGCAGTGTTGCTCCAGACAGCAGCAGTGGCTGGTGCAGAAGCTGAACTAAATGGTCCAGCTGGAATGCAATGTAATGTCATGGGACTTTAGCTTGATTCCAGCTGGCTCCTAAAAACAGGGCAGCGTCTGGTTTGGCAGATATGAAAAAAAATAAGATATAGTGATTTCAAGATTAATGCCTAGATTTTTGGTGGAACAAATGAGACTGAAGTGTTATTGCTAGTCTGAGGAAATGAAAGCTTCATCTACATATGACAGTGAAACTAATATGGGGCGTACAAAAGGAAGACAATGCTCTGAGAGGCTTCTAATGAGTGGAAATCCTTAGGGTTCAAGTTGAACTGCAGGAGTTGACAGTTTCTTGACAGGTTCAACCATTTAGATGAAACTTAAGTATTCTCTGTTGTAGTTACATTAGCATTAATTGAACCTGGATTTTAAAGCAATCTAAGTAGAGTTATGCCACATGCCTAGAACGAGTATACTCAAAAATATCCTGAGACACTTGGTCTGGTATCGTCGCTCTGTCTCCATAGCCCTTCCCTTTTAATACCAGGCCAAATATCCACATGTAAACAAACAGCCTTAACCTCTGGAAATCAGATGTCTAAATGAAGTTTCTTATTTTAGTGACTAACTGCGGGAAATAAACCCAATTCAGTTACAGTTTACAAGCACCGTTTTTTTTCAAAATATACATATTTCTGGCCCTGAAAATGCATATCGAGCCATTCTACTAGAGCAAAGTGCAGCTTCTCTAACTCAGCCTCATTATCCCATGTGCCTATTCCCATCCACACAGAGAGCTGAGGCTCATTAAGCACTATTTCAGGTGCTAAAACAGAGCATTACTTAGAAAACATGGCTAAAGTCTTGCAAGAGTAAAACCCGGTATCCAGTTCCATTCCAGAGCGGAAGAAAGCAATTGGATGATACTCAGATGACATCTCTGCATTCAGTCTTTAATTACTGAAGTTGTCACTTACTTTTATCTGACTTGACAAGATCTTCTTGAGCTTGTTGATTACTTCTGGTGCAGATGGAAAGGGTTTTTATGCCATAATTGGCTGTGATCTGTCCTCCAGCCTAGATTTGATTAAAATAAAGCATGTATTAACAAACACAGTTCTGCACCTCACTCAAGGTTACAGAATAGCTTAGGTACCATGGAGACAGTTAGGTATTCCTTTTGCTAAATTAATTTACTTTCAAGAACTTGATCATTTTCTTCACCACCCCTGCTTTCACCGCTGCTTCTACTGCCAAGGAGGATTCTGGCAGGATGCGACTGAGCACTCCAATGGCTCTCTGTGCAACAGAAGGGAAAAAATGGTTATGTGTCCAGACAACTTTAGGAAGCTTTGAAATTAGTTTGTTTTTTTGAAGAATAAAACCAAAGTGATTAAAGTGATAAAAGGAGAAACTTACAGAAATATAATGAAGAACATCTTTAGGACATGATTTTTTTTATTGCTTACTGGGCACTGAACTCAGCACAGCTTCTACAGACTCAGTGTGGAGAGACACGAGACAACTCCCTGTATGCTTATTTATTAAAACAAATTCCTAGCAGAAACCAACCCAGCACTGCTGGGACTGAGTTAATAAAACAGATCAGAAAATCTCCTGTGAGTTCAGAGAGGTGAACTGACTGAGTCTACATCTGCTCCTACCCATTTGCCTTGAATAACTGCTATCTGTGGGAGTTACGCACCATTAATAGGCGTACGGTCTCCTAAGTATGATTCACATACAAGAACTGTAAAAAGAAACAGCTGCTAAACACCCAAATTGATTTTGCTCCTTTGCTTCCAGATTGACTTTTTAAAAGAGTTTTCTATTCAAAACCATCCCAAGGATGAAGCGATGTGTAAGAGCTTCTATTAAGTAGATTTCAAAACAAGACTGAGAACCTCTTGCATCAACCAATATAAAAAACTGAATAACAAAAGTGGTGTATTATTTCTTTACTGGTAATAATTATGACTGTTTTAGGCTTCAAAGCCTCATGTACAGACTTGCACAGGGCAGCAGCTTGCACTGAAGCGTTCAGGTCAGCTAGAAAGATCTTCTCTTAGTCCACAGATATTCCACTTACCGTCACAATCCTTCCGTCCTTATCACCGAGGAGAGACATGCACCTGTCACTTATGTCCACAGCAAAGTGCTGAAACAACAACGTGAAGAACTCAGGTTCAGCTGATTGCTG
>NW_010170577.1:710-11472 GCF_000695765.1 Mesitornis unicolor | reverse complement strand
CAGGAATGGGTTAACAGACGAAGCACAACAAAGAACCTAGTGGAGATCAGGGCACACGTGGCAGTAAGTTACTAACGCTTCAGCACCCAGGAATTTAGAAACTCTTCCTTCTTGATGCACTAATTTTAAAATAATTTTGGAAGGTGTCAAGCATCTAAGAATATCCCATAATTGGAGACTGATGGCAATCAAAACATTTATACCACTATGGAAAGGTACCGGATGTGTTTTACACTGTATTTTTCTCATAACTATGTTTAGATGGCAAGGGGAAGTTGCAGAGGAAAACATTTTCTAAGTTTTTTCACTTTTTAGATTGCTTCCATTGTCAACTACCCTTAACGATAAGCTTGAACACAACTGAAAACTAGAAATTAACTGAACAGCAGCAAAAGCCAAGGCTGGCAGCCTTTAAGTGCTTCAGAATGCTTGCTGTGACAGAGGGCTCTAAATCCATCTAACGCAGCGAAGCCCCTTTTCCCTGCACAGACTGCAAGGGCACTATATTCAACAGTCGTTCCCTCACCTATTCTATCTGAAGGTTCTGGAATGACTTCAGTGATGGGCATCAGGCTCATTTACAGTGACAGGAGAGGAGGATGCTCTGTCCACTCAAGCAATTCGGAATCTCTGAGGAAGCGATTATAAGAACACCACTACCAAAGAACATTCACAGAGCTTTGTATACCTGGATGATCTCATTTGATTCAAGCAGCAAGTTCATCATTAGGCCCAGCACTGCAAACAGACACTCCTGGTAACTGGGTGTGCTGACATCAAAGCATTCATCCTGTGCACCAAGCAGAGAGAGTACAATCATTTCAGAGGTTCAGAATATGCATTTCCTCAGTCTCCACCTGATGCACCATGAACTCAGGAGGAAGAAAATCCTCTGAGCACCAGAGCTAATGACACCTTTTTGATACAGATTCATTCTTGTGATTGTGTCACTTCCGTATCTAAAGGTGCACACTCCAAACTTCTGATGTTTACGCAGTTAACAAGAATTTCCCACCCTCTGAATCCTTTAGTTTCTGAGGACTGAGTTCATGCTGCATCCTTTCCCTGAAAGGGGCCACTTATAAGGGACCACTCACTCTCCTCCACCTATCTACTGATCCACAACTTATGTGAACAACAGACTGCTTTGAGACCTTTATCCAGCTACCAGATTTCAAAGATCTCAGTCAAGGGTTCAGAGCGACCAGGGAGGCAGAGAAACATTATCACACAAGTGCCATTTCCACAGGAGGTAGGGCTGAAAACACTGTTCTAGGGAGCTGCCAAGTTTCTTACCACAAGCTTTAAGCACGCTTGCCAGCACTCTCTGCACTCTGCCATCTGCATTCGAATGACTGCATCTGCACACAGATTCCCCATGATGCCAATGCAACGGGCAAGGGCTGCCTGGTTCACCAGCTTGACAGAGGTCTGAAAACAGATGATCAGAATAACAAATTAAGAACAAATGACAAGGAAACAACAATACGTGTTCTGGCAATGGAAAATGGGATTCCAGAATCTATGATCTCTCAGATGAGAAAGACACAGAAAAAGTCCCTCTCCAAGATATAACCAGTTGGTGACAGACGATTACAGTCACATTAAGAAGAGGGAAACACAAAGCTGAGGGTGAAATCCTGGCCTGACAGATTACCAGTGGGAGTTTGCAACCAAGTCCAGGGTCTTCACTCAATATAAAACTAGCCATGTGTAGAAACCAAGCACTACGTAGTGGAGACTGAGAACATTTTCCTGACAAAAGCATATGACAAAATTGCATTTCTTACACCTACAGAACTAGAGACACAGTAACTACTGTGGTTCTACCACAGAGGGGTTCTGCCTAGGAACAACTGGCTGTAAAATTGGAAAAAGCGTTCATAAGACGTGTTACACAAAAGGGAACCAGAAATATAGAAACAGAGATCTTTCCTACCAGCAACTGGGTGAATAAAGGTACAACATCTGTGGAAAACATAACACGACACTGCGTTTTGAACCTGTTGGTTATAAAGAAAGCCGTAGTTGGACACAGAAAGCTTTAGACAAAAATCACAGACAAAGGCAACACAACACCACAAAGACAAGGTAAACATCAGTCAGCAATGTACCCCTCACAGCAAAGAAGGCCAAGAGCCTCTATCGTTAGCTCATTTAGCACATTTCAATGTACAACTTGAAAAAACAATGAATGAAGAAATTTAAGGTACCTTTCCTCTGCAGTTAAATCAAAGAGTATGTTCATGGCACTGGTAGCCCTGGCATCAGTGCTGCTGACAAACGTCATCAGCATCTGCAGCCATCTGTTATTTAAAAGAAAAAACACTTAACAAAACAAACCCAAAAATTATTTCAGCTTTGGTTTAGTTATTAAAGATCAAAATTGTATTTTCAGTGCACCAACACAATTTATGATCTTGAAGTCCTTTGTGTTCAGTAGGCTTTGGACCAAGCTGGGTATACTAGGCCCTCTAGCTAACTGCCATTAGCATATTTAGCACTGATTCTCTGGCATTACTGTCACTCTTTGCAAAAGTACAGCGACTTTAACACATGTACCAATATCTGCCAGCGTTAGAACACTTCATCACCATGTGAGCTTCACTGACATTTGAACCTAAGCTGCTTTGCTGCTGCTAAACATCTTAGGGACAGACAAGTAGGAGGCAACAGTCAGGACCATGAACACCATCAGCACAGCCCAGTACTGAACAGTTTCAACAGACTGTAAAGGGCTGCAGGGAATGTCAGTGTTGATGCTTGCATGGCTTTAAAGAACACGCTGAGCAAACCCAACCGTGTTTCTTACTTGGTTAGATCCTGGTGCCTCACCAGCAGTCTCCTCCCATTCTCATTCTCCAGGTAAAGAGAAATTAGTGCCAATGTCTCCGTTTGGATTTCACGTACCCCAGAGGAAAGCAGTTTTGGCAGCTGTGCGTTCACATCAGGGTTAGTCAATAGAAGACGCTGATTTTCTTCTGAAAAAGAGAGAAGATCTAAGAGCAGTGTCACACACAGCAGCATCCCATTACTCTCATATTTTTTTGTCCTAGGTGCTGATCTAACAGGTTTAATGTCTCCATTTAATCCACTAATGTCCTCATTCACTCTGATGTGTTAATCTTGCATAACACTGTGCAGAGCAGTGGTAAGGCAGAACACCCACTAACCTTCTCTCAGCTCCATTACTTCAACACACACCGGTGTCTGAACTTCTACTCTCACTAGCAACGTGCTGGCTCCCCAGGTACCCAGTGCTTCTTCAAACAGACACACCAGAATTGTGAACACAAAGTGCTCCTCACTTCATCACCTGCCTGCAAACTGCTAGGGTCCAGGCTGTGCAGATGCAGTAGTACACTGCCCTGCCAGCCACAAACGTGGGAGCTACAGAAGCCTGCACATTACTCTGTATTTACTGCTAACTACCTATACGCAGAACGTAAAATGGCTTTTCCCCTTACCTTGCAGCGTGAATATTCTTTTGGGCATCAGCTGGATCCCGTGATAGAGAAGTCAACACAGATACTGGCACCAAGCATTCTGTAGCTCCCTTATGTGGCATTCTGCACCACTTTACCACCCACCACCACCCTAGACCCTTTCTCTGTGTATACTCCCTAGACACAGGGGCAAGGGCTATGTGCCCACTGACCACTGATTGCAAATGCCAAAGGAATTCAGCCTTTTCTAATGGCACTTCTATAAAACTCTGCTTTTTGCTGGTATAACTGTTTAGATCAGACAAAATTATACAAGTTATGTTACCTTAAAAGCAGCAAGAATCACAGGGACTTTACTTTCCACCCCTTCAGAAGATTTTAAATGCTCATAGAAATAGACTGGAAATTTCATCTCATGATGCACAGAGCTGCCAAAATTCTGGCTGCTGCTAGCAGTACACCTCCAACACTGGCATTTGACCTGTAAAACTTCACTTACAATAAAGTCTAGACCCAGGTACTCTGGGAAAGTGATGTCCATGTCAAACAAGCATTTTAAACACAGTAAGTGCCACCTTAACAGACATTAACAATGATTAATGTTGACTACATGGTTTACCATTCCCAGCGCAGACGGCTTGCCACAGGAAGAGAAGAGAAACAGACAGATCCACTTCAGCAGTGGTTTTTCTCTCTGCACAAAAGCCCCTAAATTAGAAACGATAGCTTGTAAAAAGAGCAAAGGACAGATCAAACAATGAGATTTTTGGCTACGGAAATGAGCAAAGTCCCACGGAGATGAGGAACTGCCATGTGAACTCTTAAGCTCACAAGCTTTAAACCCAGTCATTGGTTTAACGTTTTTAGGACTATCAGACTTGTTTTCTAGAGGACTTACCCTGAGACCAGATTTATGACCTACTAGCTCTACTCTGCCCTCAACACACGCAGATCCTATACGAGCATTACACAGCACAATACAGGTGATAAACTCAGTTCTGCGATGAGATAGTTGTGAACAGCCAGGGCGTAAAAACTTCGTGCAAATTCGGAAGTGCTTCATCTCTTAAGTCTGTTTACAGCCAACACCCAAAACACTGATGAACCCTAAAGAGGTTTCTGTGCTGCAGTCCCATAGACAGCCTCGGAGAATATCATGGCAGCTCTCCTGCCATGATCTGTTCAACCAGATCAAGCTGTTCCGAACCAACTTGAGCAAAGCTGACAAATCTCACCTTTTGCACATCTTGTTTCCATTATCTATCTGACACTCACTCAAATATACATTCAGACAAGGGAACCCTCTAAAGACAAAATTTATAAAGCAATACAGATAATTATTAGTCAGATTTGTTTCTTGATTACAGAAGCACAATGTAACAGCAGCCAAAAAAATACAGCAGCAAAAGACAGTTCCCCAGAGATGATCCTCTTCCTTGATTACAGGATTAGAGAGTTGCACAGGTTTTTTACAAACCTGCTCTCACCATGAGAGATAGGATAACTGCACAGAAATAGGAGACAGAATTCATTAATTCCGTTCACTGCATGTAAGAAAGCGCTGTTTGTGTAAGAGTCGGATGTAAGTCAGTCTATTCAGACATTAAAATATCTGTTATTACATTATCTTTTGATAATTTCATCTGCATTTCAAGAGGTGATTGTGTTTCTTGAAAACAATATTTTCATTTCCTCACAGTGTAACACCCTACTGTTTTCCTTTGGAGAGCTCTTACCGTCTTACAATCTCGTTGTCTCTGAGGAGACTGAATCCATTGTTTGTTCTAAATAAAGTTTGTCCAGTGCCTGAAAATTCAGAGATAAACAAATCAGCTCTATAATCCATCTGGCTGATGCATCATTGTGAAGGCAGGCTTCTTCTTCTCTATAACACAGTGTTAAAAGAAAAGGTCACTGGATCAACAGCTCTGGGAAAAGAACTTCATTAAAAAAGGGGAAAAACTCCAAGAATGCTACTTGGAATAGAAGCAGCTTTGAAGCTGAAGACTGCTCTAATTCATGCTTCAGTGCTGTAAAAAACAACTGGCTTCAAGTTAAAGGCTTCTTAGGAAGACTGAAACACGAGAGTGGCTTTGCAAATCAGTATGTTTAACAAATCAATATGCTTTAACAGAGAATTACAAATATTTCTAAACGAATGAAACAGCTCTTAAGAGACCCATACCCATAAGAACGTCCTAACAGTTCAGCTACGTCAGTCTAGTTCTAAAAAACATATGTAAATATCTACTGGCCTAAAATCTTGAAGTATCAAATATTGTTGATTTCAGGTTTTAAATACAGCAACAGTTTTTCTGTTTCCTTAAAAACTACTCCACTTGTATTCATCTGCTTGGATAACAACTGCCTTAATCACCAACCTTTGCATCAGACACTTACAGTCTTTCACTGCTCCTGCCAAAAGTCTGATTCCCCCTGTATAGTAGAGGATGTTCTGGTCAGGACTATCAAGTTTCTGCAGCAGTTCTTTTATGGACAGAGCAGCAAGCTTTCCAGACTGAACTTCCTTCATTGCTCTCTCTTCATCTTTCACTCTTTTTTCCTCCAAGTTTACCTCGTTCATACAATCTTGGAAATCAAAAGAAAACAAAGCTTGGCAGTTAAACGTTTTGAGATGACCCAGTTTCAAGTGAAAAACGAAGTCAACCCCACGACAGAGAGAGCACTACCTTCTACATACAGATGTACAGAATGACCCACAGCTCTGGTGAGTGAAACAGAGCTTAAAGAAGAAACAATCAGAAACAAAAACTGCATGAAGAGACTCCATCAGAAGTTCTGAAGAGCAGAACAGTGGTCTTGATTAAGATCCATCTTGATTAGAAAACAAGGGATGTCAGTGGAAAAATTTCTATTCCTTACCTTTGAATAGGCTTTCCTTTTGGGGATCAATCTGTAAGATCTTCTCATAGCATTGCCTGGACTTAACAGAGAAAAGAAATTGGCTCTCGATTTAAGATAAAAATGGGAAGATGACATAAATTAGATGCTAGTCAGAGCCATCCTGTAGAAGCTCAGAAGTTCTTGGGCCACAGTAATTAATAAGGGTGAAAAATAAAATCTATAGACACACGTCAAATCTTTCATAATGAAGAACGTAAGCTGAATATTATTCTCAGTCCTTACATCTGCCTGACACAGCTGCACAGAAATGTCCTACCTGTTGTGTGTACCAGAGTAAAAGATCCAGGCTATTTTACTAAGATGTGCAAAGAAGACCTGATTCTAGAGTTATTAGTCTCTGCAAAGCACAGAACATTTCTCTCAAGTTTGAAGGTTCACCAGAGTTTCATTTGTCCAGTTCTTACGAACACAAATTACTCAGTCTCACCCACAACATCACATCAAAAGCAGAAGAAAACATGGCCTCATAGCCACACGATTTACTCAGCTTACCTCACTGTAGTGCTTAAGTGCCAGGTGAGCTTTCCCCATGAGAAAATAGGCTTTAATACATTTTTCATTGCACTGTGTTAAAAAAATTAATTATTAATTATCTGTTTAGAAATTTTAACTGTGTAATGCTTTTTCCAGCCTTCTGACTAATAGCAATAGGTGCCCAAAATAACTGTAAGAACAGAAGAGGGTATTCATTATTCATACCATCTAAAGTTTATATGCTGAATTATTACCTCCAGGTACCAACTTGCCATCCCTAGGCAAGGAACACAGGCTTTGGTCTGGTTAAAGGTAGAAAGCAGCTGGTGCTAAAATCCTTCCCAGAAAACTGCACTTCAGGCAATACAAGCAGACTGTCACGCAATTAGGTAATGTTAAGGGCAGCATCAACAAGTCTATAATCACAGAGCCTCTATAACAACAGAACTTCCATTTGTCTTTGGATTAGTTCTGCCAGGAATGAAATAAGTCCTAGTTTTCATTAGCTGTGCACAAAAAAAATTGAGGAAAAATCTAACAGAGGAAAAACACTAACAGATAAGGTGATCTTTTCCAGTTCAATTGTGTGTCAAGAATACTGATTTCTTGAAATGGTGCTGCCAATATTAATAATAATCTGTTAATTACGTTGTAGTCATGGGCATCACTGATGCAGCACAACTGATTTGGATTCAGCTCTTTGGCATTTTATATAGTCTTTACCTTTCCCACCAGATCTGATCTTTGTGAGCTTAAAGAGTCCCTCTTCCCTTTTTACAAGGATGGGCAAGATATTGTCTGCTAATGTGTGCAGTAAATAGCTTATTATCACTTAAAATGAACTTCTCAATGAAAAGCTCTTACAAGCTAGAACAGCTTCTGCACACAGTCAATATTAACTGATTTATACTGTTCAAGATAACTCCAGGTTCAGGAACCACGTTCTTTTATTTCCATTAGCAAGATGTCTCCATTATCATCAGTTGCACACAAATCCACCTTTCCAGGAGCAATTGACCTGATCACAGAAGGCAGAATCCTGAAGTTACCTTTAATGCCCATTCGCAATCACTGATGGCTTTTTCATAGTCATGCATTTTCAGGTAGGCCTAAAATGAAATTAAAAGAGTCCAGACATAAAAGTTGGAATACTTCAAACAGCTTCCACGAACTATTGTGCAACATCTCCTAATAAAAAAAAATAAATCAGAGTCTTGATTTGCCTAGCCATTGATTCTGACACAGGGATTCAGACACATGGATCAAGAGGGAAGAAGTGACACCAGGGTTCCTGGTAGCGGAGGACAGCCAGGGAAAACGTGTTTGCTCCCTTTTTTAAAGCCCTCTTGTAATGCAACATATATGACTTTTTATGAATTTCACTTAGATACTAAAACAATCCTTTCTGGCTTCTACCTTGGCAAGGTAACAGTAAAAGCAGTGTAGTGGTAGCTCATTTCCACATGCTGACCTGTGCTCTGTTTGTGTAAAGTTCCTGCTTATCTTTCAGTTGTTCCAGACCTTCAGTGTATCTCTGAATAGCTGTGACATAGTCTCCTTTCCTGAAGGCATCGTTTCCCTTCTCTTTCAGAGCTGCAAAACAGCAGACATACATTCAAAATAACGTTCAGTTTTTATTTCCTCAAGTGGCGACTGAGGAAACAGAATAACCATCAAAATTCCAGTCCAGCTCCACTGCAGCTCTCTTTGTTAGCCGTCATTTGCAAGGGACGTCTGAGCTGCTCAGTGCCCACAGCCCCCTTTTTCAGTGGGAAAACTGAGCATTTGTCTTTGCCCAGCCCAGCTCTGAAATACTGAAACTTGCTCCCTCCACCCCCAACGCTTACCAGGGAGGACAGTATGGAGAAGAACAGGTTACAACAGCTCTGGGAATATCCAGCTCATCAGTGCTGTGGACAAGACTGCTGGTCTCAAACAACCAAAGCACTGTCTCAGTGGGCAATACAACAGCAGTAACAGAGTAGCTTGATAGCCTCTTAAATCAGTCTAGTTCCTGCTAAGTAGTTTTTGAAGGCATTAGCTAGAAAAGGCTGTAGCAATTACCGTTTGCTAGGCGTTCATTTCTCTTCCTTCGTTTAGCCCGTTCTTTTGCATCCTTTTCCAAAGCTGCCAGAAAGCCATCTTTGAGCCAGGGGTGGTATTTTAGGTGGGTTTTGTTGTTTGTTTTAAAGAAAAAAAAAAGCAAGCTTAATTAAAATCGATCTACAAATAAGGATAAAAAGTAAATTCTAAGGTATTTCTGAGACTAAGTTTCTCATCTCTAAAGATAGACTTGTTTCCTTTTTAATTCAGAATACTAACATTCTACATGAGAGGCCAGAATATGATAACAAACTACACCAGTAAGCTTCCTATCTATGAACAAGCACAGCCATACTGGTAAGATCCTTGAGAGTGTTCCTAGATCTGACTGAATTTTGATTAAACTAGAAACATCAGCTTTCATTGGCAGGAGCTGAATTAGGTCCTGCATGAAGTAACAGCAATCCTTGCTCCATCTCTGCTAAAACAGATTGAAGAGATGCTAAATACTAGGGAGAGCACTGTCCTACCTGCATTCACTGCCTCTGCATTTGCCACGTCCTAGAAAAAGGGAAACACAGCACATGCATGCACACGTACAGACATTTCAGTAAAACTCAGAGCAGCAAAGGAACACGTGGTTAAGTTGTTCAAAGCTACAGGGCATCTGAAATATTCAGACAGATGCACACTTGGAATATCAAATTGACATTTAAGCAAAGGTTTTAATCATTTTTCATGCTACCAGAGATCTTCCACTGATATCTTAATTGAGGCAAGTCAATCCAACCCTACTACAAGAATCAAAGCCTAATGAAATTAATGAGTGAACTCATGCCTTCAACTAGGTTTGGTCAAGATCCTGAAGCGCAAGTAACAGCCACAAGTTACAGCACTTCAGTGCTTGTATCCAATTCGGATAAATCCAACAGAAGCATTTTGTGTTATTAGCGGTCTTAAGACAGAGACAACATGACATCAAGCATCTCCCAGTAAGATAACCAGTGAAAAATATAAAATCACATTCAGAACATACTTGTAAGTATTGTTCAAAATTTTTTTTTCCTTGAGCAAGGAATGTGAATTAGTGTTATTTAAAAGACCTAAACTACATACAGCTTTAACTTCCAAGGGAAAAAACCCCTTACAGAAGCTCGTGTGTTGATGAGTGTTCTGTTCACTGTAGTCTTGCTTTCTTCATCCTTGCTAGTTTCTTGATCATGGAGCCTTTTCTCTGTTTCAGCAATGGCTTTTTCCTTGACATCTGGGTCGCTGGAGTTCAAGCCTTGCACTAAACTGGCTGAAAAGGGGGTGAAAAAAAAAGATACACACACACACACACACACACACACACACACACACGACTCCTGGAGGAACCAGTTCAGATGTGCCTGGTAACATGTGCTTTTGAAAGCACTGATGACCAGGATACAACTTCATCTCACTTCCAACAGCAACATATGGATTCTACATTATATTCCGATTGAACTCCAGAAGAAATTTTTCTACCATGAGACCAATCAGACATTGAACAATCTCCCGGGGGATGTGGTAAATCCTACACTGGTCAGTTTTAAGAGTCAGCTTGACAGGGTGCTGACTCATCTCATTTAAACGATACTTTTACCTTGAGAAGTTGAACCGGATGATCCCTGTGGTCCCTTCCAGCCTGGTATTCTATAATTGTATGATTCTAACTCCCCCATACCCTATTCTGAAGAAAACCGGGAGGCCTCCGGCCCCCGCCACCTCCCCGCGGGCGGCACAGCCCCACCCCTCGCCGGGGGCAGACAGCTCCGCCCCGGCCCCGCTCACCGATATCATCCACCCGGCGGAGGAACCGCTGTAAATCCTCCTCCTGCTCCCCGTCTGAC
>NW_010170577.1:0-620 GCF_000695765.1 Mesitornis unicolor | reverse complement strand
ACCGCTTTCGCTGCGGCGTCGGCGGGGGGCGGGGCCATGTAAATGAGGAGGCGGTGTCTCGCTGCCCGCCATTTCGCGGATGGCCGCTGGGCTCCGCCCCGAGGCCCTGCCCCAGCGCCGGGCGGTGCCGGTCACGTCCCCGCTCAGCGCTCGGTGTCTGCCGCACCGCCATCGGGGTGCAGCCGCCTGCTGTCTTCCTTTTCCAAGTCCCGCTTCCCCTCCCTCAAGCATAAGCCGGAGTTCTTGTCCCTGCCGGGAACCGCTGGGCTGTCCGTACCTCCCGAGCTCACCTCGCCTCGCAGGGTGCAGCAAGGGATCCCTCTCCTGGCCCAGCGCAGAAGATGCTGTGCAAAGTATCCCGCTCGTACCGCATCGCAGCCCGGACAGGACTGGTCCCCGAGAAGGAGCGGTGGCCCCAGTGAGGAGCAGCGCTGTGCAGCACGACATGCGGGGACAGCTACAGACGGACCCACGGACACAGGCGTCCAGACCTCACTCGCCCTTACACAGCACCAGTCTAGAAATGAAGCACCTGAATGCATAATATGCTTTACCAAGCACAGATAATAAGCAAATTCACACAAAATCACACAGAATCCCAGAACGTTACGGATTGGAAG
>NW_010170576.1:0-226 GCF_000695765.1 Mesitornis unicolor | reverse complement strand
TGGCTGCTGGGGGGATCATCTCTTCGGGTAGCCCAGGTTTTGGGGTGGGAAGGGAGGAAATGGTCAGAAATGCACAATGTATGGCTGTGTGTGCCCTAGAAATGTAGGTGCTTGGCCATTCGTTTTCATATATATATAAAAAAATTAATAAACCCCCACAAAACACCCCAAACAAACAAAAAAACCCCAAGAAAAACCCCCAAACCAACCCAATTCAGAGCAGACG